>NW_015385504.1:0-50236 GCF_001447935.2 Debaryomyces fabryi
ATTATTGTTGAGGATCCGTTTAGGGAAAAGCCAATGAATTCGGGAAATCCAAAACAAGACTACATGACTGATAGGCAAGTGGAATTGATTAGCGTACATTTAAAGAAAACCCTTGAGTACTTAGTCAACCAAGTGTTTGAAACGGCTAAGGAATCGGCAAGATTAGCAGGTTCTACAGAACCTTATTTGAACGAGCCATTAAAGGTGAGATGGGTGGAAGCATATTTCCCATGGACATCGCCATCGTGGGAGATCGAAGTATGGTGGAAAGGTGAGTGGTTAGAGTGCTGTGGATGTGGGCTAGTCCAACAACAGGTGTTGCTTAATTCAGGATTAGGAAATGACAAACTAGGATGGGCTTTTGGTGTTGGTCTTGATAGAATCGCTATGTTGTTATTCGGCATTCCCGATATTAGACTTTTCTGGACTTTAGATGAGAGGTTCAGTAATCAGTTTGAAATGGGAAAAATTGCTACTTTCAGGCCATACTCTAAATTTCCAGGTATCAAAAGAGATGTATCATTTTGGCTTCCAAGTGAATCATTATTGCATGTCAACGATGTTATGGAAATTGTTCGTACCCACGGTAATGACTTAATAGAGAATGTAACTAGTATTGATGAGTTTGTTCATCCAAAAACAGGTAAAAGATCCCAATGCTACAGAATTAACTATCAATCTATGGATAGAAACTTGACTAACGAAGAAATCAACGAGATACATAAAAAGGTTGAAGATGATTTAATTACTTATTTCAATGTTACAATCCGTTAGTTAGAAGTAACTTAGTATTTCTTGTATATAAATTTAATTGATGAGGTTTTGTGTAATTTTGAAAGACACAATTTTTTTTGAAAATTGATCAAAATCCGACAGACAATCCAGAACAACTTGTAAACCTATCGATTTGTATTCGTTTCTTATTAAATCCTAGAAGGAAAACTTGAAATGTTAGGACTTGGAAGATCTTTGTTTTCTTCCATCAAGACAGGTACGCCATCTATTGGTTTAAGCGCTTTCAAGCCTAGTATAAATAATTCATTCTTGCTCAACAGCGTAAGACATAAACATGAATATGCACCAAGATTCAAAAGAATCAGAAAAGCATTCAAAGGTAGAGTTAGTGTTAAAACCGGGGGATCAGTAAAGGGTAACTCTTTGGAATTTGGTGAATACGGTTTAAGATTAAAATCCAATGGTATCCGTATGACGGCTACTCAGTTACAAGAAGCTGACAAAGTTATTAAAAGAGAAATTAGACCTTCAAATGGTCAGCTAATTACGAGATTTGTGTGTAATACACCTGTCTGTATTAAAGGTAATCAGACAAGAATGGGTAAAGGTAAGGGTGCATTTTCTCATTGGGCATGTCGTGTTACCACTGGTAAAGTCTTATTCGAGATAAAGGGAAATGTACACGAAAAGGTTGCGAAGGAAGCATTGAGAAAAGCATCTGATAAATTACCTGGCTTGTTTGAAATCATCAACAAAGACTCCAAGGTCAGAGTAAGTATTAATCATTGTATTGATAAGCCGGAAAAAATCAACTACGTTGAAGAATTAAACAAGAATCCAACACGTAAGTGGACCAATATTCAAACTGCTAAAGATCCAATGTTTCAAATGTTTAGAGGACGTTAAATAGACAGATGACCATTGCTTTCCTTAAATATTGAAGAAAATACACTTGTAAATATTATTATTATATATTTTTATTCAAATATATAGTCGACATAACCTATTGGCTGTAGTTCAACCTAAATTGATTTGATTTTTATTCTGAGCCTTATGAAATCAACGTTTCTCGTCGATTACGAAGCGTATATATATATATGTACATTTGCGCATTTAAGTTATATTATCTTATATTTCATGTTTAGTAAACAAACATATCTATGACTGCCCTGAAGGATTCAACCAAATATATTGGTAATTCTTTAAATGTTTTATCTAGACTAGTTGAATCTGATACCGAGATTTCTACAATAGATTTAAATATTATTGAGAATCTAAATACAAATCAGTCTTTAAATTACATAAAGCTAGAACAGCAGCTCAACAAATTAGAAAATAATGCTCATAGCTTAGAAGATTTAAGTAAGTTTTGAGTTCATATGTCATTCCGCTAGAATCCATTAGATCCTACTTTTAATCATTTGACATTCGTTATACCTGACATTATCTAGTTTGATACTAACAATCTCACAGACAATGAATTTAAATCGTTCACTACAATGTTGCTGGAAATCGAAAATCAAATAGAAAAAATTGAAAATATAACAAAGGAAATAGATAATTGGTCTAAAGAATTATCATCAAAGGTTAAAAAACTCTGATATAATAGAGTATGCTGCAGCCAACTGCTTAAATTGATATTACTCAATTGGTGCTCAGGAATATTCCTCACAATATTCATTTCTTTCTGATATTATGCATTCTATTTACTACTAACATAACATTTATTACATATTCTGGAATATGAATCAATATACTACATCATAATCATCATACTCAGTACTATAGATGAAGTAATGCTTAATAGGAATGTGATAAAGTCTATAATCATTCCTGTAATGCTTTCAATCTTTCTCTCATTTCATCTAATGCTTCGTGATCAACATCATCTTCTAACTGAATATCATTCGCTTTAGGTTCTTCCAATTCTGAAGGCATATTACTTGTAGGAACTTCATTATCAATTTTAGAGAATTTGTCTTCAGTCAAACTTTGAATAATCTTGTTTACTTCATCTTGCGATTCGCTTTCTAATTCGTCATCCTCAACATCCAAATCCACCATATCCTCCATCATTTCATTGATAACACCTGCTTTCATTAACTCTTTCAGTAATTCTTGCATCGTCCCCAGGATTGCACCTATGCTGACTAGTTGATTAACATCTTTCATAACTCCAGTCAGTAGCTGTAAAGATGAAGTGAGCTTATTCATAGACCATTGTTCATTGATAGACATGGTTATCGAATCTATTCGTGTCTTAGAAAGATATAATTTATTGTATTGACGATTAATACCAATCAATTCCCTAGCATATATTTTTGCTGATTTATAGTCCTTGTCCTTAGCCGATTTCTTGATCAAGGCTTCAGTTTTCTTCTTTAAAGGTTGTAACTGATTCATTGACCGATCTAACTCTCGTTTATTTTTACGAAGTAATTGGTTTATTTTCCTCATCTAAGTTTATGTTAGTATCATTTAGTTGCATTTGACCCCACAATTCTAAATAATGAAAAAATTAAACGTATCCACATACTTGTTCCTTAGGATCAGGTCCCCATATTGCCTTCTTTATATAATCCATGGTTATTCATATATTATTCAACAATGTAGTTATCTTCAAGAAGTAATTATTTCTTCGATACTAGAATGCGAATTTAAGGAGCTTAGTAAAAAACGAGATATAAATAATTTTTAATTTAATCCCTTATTTATAAAGATGCCTAGGTATGAAGAAGATAATGTGCCTAACTATGCACAGACTATACTCTTGATAGTTTTGTCGTTCATAATTCCCCCTGTTCCCATAATTATGCTTTCGAATAACTCCATATTCACCAAAGAATGTCTTATATCAGTTATCTTAACTTTGCTAGGACATATTCCTGGTGTCGTCTTTAGTTTATACTACGTTCTTATTGAATACCCAAAAAGAATCACCAGACGTTCTGGAAGAGATGGTTATATAAGAATTGGAGATGACGATGAGATAAGACCTACCCTGGTAGTTGATAGTAACCCATATGCTCAAGAGCAGGAAAGACAGGGGTCCCTGTTGGATATTCCACAAAATGAATCTGAATCTTTGCATCCACCACCTCCAGATTATGAAGAAATAGCTGGAGGAAGTAATGGCCAGAAAGATAGTAAACTGGCTGGTGATAATAAAGTGCAATATTGAGTCTTATGTTTAATTATTTGTTTCCTTTCTATATCTACTTATTTTGGTAGTTCATATTTACGTAATAATCATCAATGATATACTCTTTACTATTGTTTTTCTAATGCAACCATCGATTTAGCGACAAATCCCTCCAAATGAAATATACTCTTCTGCCCTAAACTCAAACGTTCATCGAATACTGCGCCGATCTCAACTAGACTTTGAGTTATGGCTGCATTGCTGTTAGATACTTCAATTAAGTTAAATAAAAGCTTCTTTAAAATGATTCTAGGAGGAATACAATGGGATAACAATTCGTAAAACACCACTCTTACTTTGGCTAAATTAGCAACTGTCCTATTTGATACAATGGATTTAGCCAAATTTTGAATAATTACTTCCCAGTCCAATGCAATCACCGCCAGGTCTGTATTATTAATTGCAATCAGTTCTCCTTGCATCAGAATCGTTTCAAAACATAATAAAGCTTTTCTCAAGTTACGTTCTGAGCTTTTCGATACTTTGTTGAAGAATTCTTGCTTCTTTGTTTCATTATGAGGATTAAACTTAACTGACTCTTTATCGGCTATGCATAACAAGATATTGCTGATTTCTTGATCAGATGGTGCAGGTATTCTCACTAGTAATGTTCTTGACTTAATAGGCGATATAATATTTGATGTCGTATTACATATCATAATTATTCTGATATTAGCTGAGTATTTCTCCATTGTTCTTCTCAACGCTGCTTGTGCATCTCTACTTAATGAGTCTGCTTCATTTATAATAACAACCTTAAATCTATGCTTTGATGCAGACTTAGATTGGTTACTAAAATCTACTTGTTCTGTTGATGCAACATCTTTCAATAAATCTTGAATGACAACTCTGTCATTGTTTCCCATATCAGAAGGTGTGATCTCTAAATGATAAGGTGAACTCAAAACATTAAACTCTAATTTTCTATTAGAAGAGGTAGTAAATACCTTTACATCAATTTTCAATTTCTCTACTTGTGGTCCAAATAATTCATGTAAAGTACAATAAATTCTTGTTTTCTTACCACTGCCTGGAGGTCCATAAACTAACAAATGTGGAAAATCACCTGTGCTTGCCAAAGCAGCTAGATTTTGCGTAATTGACTCATGATATGACAATTGCTTTAAATTTTTAGGTCTATATTTATCTACCCACAACGACATACTGCTTTAGATTCTCTATTTCTTCTAGTTTACTAAAGGCCACACCCAAAGAATTAAGCATCTATTGGAAATTTTGACGCGTATATAAAAATATTATATACAGGATGCAATCAAGGAACGAAGTCCATTGCAAGTTCAGCTCCTTCGTTTTCTGTCATAACTAAATATTATTCATATTATACAATGTATTAAATGTATTAATTGTGTCATAAGGTAGATTGACTAAACAGGTAATAGAAAATAAACTAAGAGTAAAGTTGCAGCTTGATGGGCGTAATATCTCTGTTTAACCAAAATTGAGCAAGCCAAACTATACTAAGATATTACTGAAAAGGTCTCAGTATATCTTATAGTCTTGATAAAACCACTATCTTTGAATTACAGCCTTTCAAACCTTTGGTTTGGTCCTTAAAAAGTGAGAAGGACATTCATATCCTCCCGGGTTTTTCTTCAAATACTCTTGATGGTACTCTTCTGCATCGTACCAAATTTTTATAGGCTCTATTATAGTAACTATCTTGTGGTTTGGATACCATTCTTTTTGCATTTTTTCTTTAATGTCCCACGCTATTTTCTGGTCCTTTTCATCGTGCGTCATAATGGCTGATCTATATTGAGTGCCTACATCAGGGCCTTGAGCATTAACTGTGGTTGGATCATGCATTCTAAAGAAAGTATCCAAGAGCTTTTCAAGTGTAACTTCGGAAGGTTCATATGAAATTTGAATACTTTCAACAAAGTCAGTTGAGCCGGAGCAGACTCTTTCGTAATTGACATTGCCAACAGTTGGAATACCATTGGCGTATCCCACTTTAATGTCAATTATACCCTGATTACCAAAATATCTTCTGAATACTTTTTCTACGCCCCAGAAGCATCCAGCTGCCAAAGTAATTAGGGAGGATGTAGGTGTAGTTTTTAATGCAGATGAGACTGATGTGGTCATTTTCACTTTTATTCACAAATACTTGTACTAAGTCTTTTCAAAATGTTATAGAATTCAACTATACTCCAAGCTGGTACGATAGTAATTGTGGAAATCTAAATGCTTATATTACTAACTAATAATGGGCTCCCATCAATTTTAAACGGCACACCATATTGATGAGTATCACGTGATATTATTAATACTCCGAGCTTACAATCTTTTGTATGCAATACGTAATATGCAACACCTATGAGACACCTTACTTGTTTCTTCTGAAGCCGAAAAATCCTTTTTTCTTCTCTTTTTCGGCTGTATTGGTAGTTTCAATCGTGCCGTTATTAGTATTACAGTTACCTTTCTGGCTTGAAATAGTTTTCATGCTAGTGGAAGATGATTTTCGTTCTATGCCTGGTAATGTACTTACCAATTTTGATTCTCTTCTCTTTAAGCCACCTACCCAGCTCTTTTTTTCCGATTTTGGTGTCTGTATTTCTTTCTCGTTTTCAGAGAATGTCTTATTCGAAGTTGATAAATTAAGACTTGTAGGGCGAGACTCACTGGATTCTTTTATTGGGGGATCTTTGAAAGGATTCATAAATTGTCTCTTGGAAAATGATCCAGCATCGGATGATGTAGCCAGTGGAAGGTAATCTTTAGTTTCAAATGTTTCAGATGAGGACCTACTGAATGATTTTTCAATATCATTGTTTGCTTCTTCTACCACTGGGTTATTAAACTTGGCTGATGATACAGAAGACGTTTTCCTTACAGATGTGGTAGAAATACTTGAATTATCATAGACTGAAGTATTACGGAAATTCTGTGCTAATGAGTAATCACCACCATCGTACAAATCATTAATATTAAACCCAAAATCAATGGCATCTTCAGAATTATCAGTTGTATCACATTTTTGATAAAATAGAATATAAGCACTTGCCAACCCTGGTCCATTACCAAAAAAGCGCATAACATATGCATCATCTACCAACTCAACTGTTTCATCATCAAATAGTAACCACAATTTAGCCTTAATTTTACATAAAGAAATATAATGGCCATGCATTGGACCGCCACCTATGTGAACAACCAAAGCATATAAGTCGTAAAGAGAGAAGTCATCCTCTGACTTATCTTCATTTTTCTTGGAAGTTGTCGTGGTATTAAATAATCTTAATGTTGAAGGATATGATATTGAATCAAATAGTTTGACCATTTTATCAACATTTTCGTCATACTTAAACCTCTTAAAGTTAATTACTAAAATTTCAGGAAGATCCTTTAATTTAATAGTTTTAGTGGCCTCTTGCAATGAAGAACACGTATTACAATAAAATTTGTTTTGATGTGTTAATGTTTCCAGTCTTGAAAAATTATTCAATGAATATGTTAACGAATATGAGCTTTCACCAGGTGGAACATCAACTGATAAATCCAAGAATGTTTCTTCTTTAGATGTTACAGTCTCACAGGATAAACATTTAGTTTCATTGGTAATTAACCCTTGGAATAATTTATTACACCAGTTATTTTGGGGTCCATTTTCCTTATCCAAACACTCAATTATCTCGTTAATTAAATAATTAAAGAATTCATGAGCATCGTGGTGCATGTTATTTTGTCGGAATAAGTAGTTTTTATCTTTTAGTTTATTAATGAAGTATGTTGGGGAAACAACCCCTGTTTGCGATTTATTTTCTATCATACTCTCGAAAATATCCTTCAAAGAATATAATAAAGCAGAATCATCTGATTGCTGCGTTGGAAGTTGTAGAGAATGGTCTAAATTGATTATAGGTCCGTTAATTAATGCTGATCTTTTTCTTTGGTCTATTGATGGATTAGGATTGATAGGATAAATTTGACTACTTAAATATGGTTCTGGTTGAGGAATACCAATTATTACTACACATGATTGTGGTGTGATTGATATTTCGTCTTTTTGGGATCCATTTTGAGTGCCATTATTTCCATTTGTATTACTTTGATCGTTATTCAATAACATGGATGATGATTGTGAGTAATTATTTTTATTTGCTGGATTTGCTGGATTCGAGGAGGATCTTGTTATCAATAATGGTAAGTTCTGAAAATCTATGCTTTTCTTAATTAATATGCGTTGCTGAGTTGAAAGTGCCTCGCAGTTTCTGGCTTCAACTATCATGGAATTTTTATTTATGTCAGATTCGTTCGAACCGTTCATATTTTTCGTATTGTTATTGCTGCTAGAATTATTCGAATTGAATTTAATGCCAAATATAGATCCTTTTCTTGAAGATTTGGGTCTCTCAGTAGTTTCATTAACAGCCAGCGATTGAGGGCTCTTACCTTGTTCTTTCGCTCTTTTAGCCACCATTTGCTCATATTTAGTGGTGAATCCGTGTGGTTTTACCCCTGCAACAGATAGTTTTCTATCGTGTACTGTAATGTTATGCTGGGCCAATTGTGTACGGAAATTCTCTGTATAGAACAAGCATTGCAATATAGAATTGCAATAACACGTATTCCCAAAATTCTCCATGCCAAATATCTTGTTAGACCCATCTCCGTAAGGCAACAGCTTCTTACTACTAGTGCTAGATCTATTCCCATTCATAGTTTCAATGAGCCGGCTCTATATCTATACTTATTCTATAATTACCAGCCGGCGATTTATCTTATAAATCTAATAATTTCATTTTAACAGTTGGGTTAGTCACGTGAGCGTGTTCATTTCTCCATAAATGGAATTACTCCTAAACTTTTCATCTACAAAAGTGGGTACTAAGTTCGGTAATTAATAATTTTTATACATTCATACTTTGTTCTATATATGTAGTATTGGCCTAATTCTTTTTGAGGAAAGCAGATTCTCTAGGAACAGTGAACCCTTTTTGAACTTCTGGTAATTTGTCTAAGGCATCAAACCATTTACTGGTTAATGGCCATTGCTTTATGTCAATGTCAAGGCCACTCAAAAACTTGGCCCACGAGAAAATTGCAATGTCAGAAATACAGTAATGATCGCCCACAAGATACAAACCATTATTCTGATTACGTTTCAAGTACTCTTCAACCACTGAATACAACCTTTTTGTTTCAGCAGTGTATCTTTTGATACCGTATTCAATTTTCTCAGGAGCAAACTTAACGAAATGGTTTGCTTGGCCTTGCATTGGACCAAGTCCTGCCATTTGGAAGTACAAGGTTTCCAATTGCAAGTAGTAATTTTTCGTGCCTAACTCGTACGAGAATTTATGATTCTTATCGTATGTGTCAACAAGGTATTGCATAATTGCTGCAGTCTCACTGATAGTGACTCCTGTGCTCGAATCAACTAGAGTTGGAATTCTACCATTAGGATTTAACTTAAGGAACCAGTCTTCTTTTTGTTCGTTCTTGCTAATATCAATGTACTGGGCATCGTATTTGAGGCCCAACAATTCTAATAAGACCGAGACTTTGAATCCATTAGGAGTACTACAAGAGTAAAGTTTTATTCCGCTTGCTACCGACATGATTAATTGATAAACTTTAATACGCTTTAATAATTTGGGACATTACGCTATTAAATACTCACAAACCCTTACTAATCAGATTGATAGTACAAGACACGCAGCGGAAGTAATTCGCTAACCCACCCAAATTAGTAATCATAAGTCAAGTCTATTATCTGCGCCAAATCTCAATAAAGAACTGTGTAAGTATTGGATATTGTTATGTAAGCGCAACAGGATTTATGGTCCTCAATTTAATTGGAATATTTGTGTTGTATTACTTCTATAATTATGGACAACACAAATGTTTGGTTTTCGAGAGAGTTAATTGGCCATGACTAATACTAACTCGTCATCTCCCGATACGCCACAATTGAAAAAAAGTAGGAATAGATGTCTAAGTTGCAAAAAATTGAAGATTAAATGTGACGAGGCTAAGCCTAAATGTGAATATTGTGAGTACACTAAACGAGAATGTATTTACCCAGATCCTAGCACGAATAAGAAGAGAGGACGGAAACCGAAGACAATAAAGACGATTGAGAAACTAGAGCATGTAGAGCAAATAAATCCGTCGTCAGTGGAACTTTGGAACAGCCAAATGTGCCTCAATTCAGTTGCACGTCAATTAGATATTTCACAATTTGAATTTCGGTTACTACATTATTTTCAGGACCACTATATAAGAATTGAAAATACAGATCCTCTCGACAGGGTTTGGAAATTTCAAGTTCCAAAGTTGTGGCAAGAATCCGATATCGTTAGACAAAGTATTTTCTCTCTCAGTGCAATGCATTTATGGGCATTATGTGATTTGACCTCGTTAATGCAAGAAGATATTAAGGACTACAAATCTAAAAAAATAACATTTCTTAGGAATATTTCAAGCACTGAGTTGTTTCTAAATCCCAATACTTTAAAGGCTTGTTTATATGAGAAGACATGCGAATATTTCACTAACTGCTTGCAAAGAACAAATTGTATGATGGATGCAATCATAAATCAAAATTATGTTATCTCCACAGTATTCCAGGCCGCAGAGGTTGTTATCTCAGGTATTTTATTATTCTCTTTTTTGGCATTACAGCCTCATGGGCTCATACCATTGCTTTCGTACGATTCTGCTACGCCTGATATATTATCAATGTGTAAAGGGATGAAAACATCTATGTCTTATGCATTTCCATTGTTATATAATTCACCCTATCGTGGATTATTTCACTTAAATGAAATTATGGATCCACCTAAAATAACTGAAAAAGATCGATATCCTTTGATCGAATACTTAAGAGGTGAACTTGAAGAGAGTACCCAAAATTACAAATTCCTAGATGACCAATACAAAACTTTTAAGTGGTCAATTGATTTGCTTGAAATTGACTTCTGCAGGACAATTGAAACGAATAACCCACTACCGATTTACAGATGGATCTTCTTGGTTGATATCAAAATGTACGATATAATAAAGATTCACAAACATAGTTTTGGATTGAAGCTATTGTACATTTATACTTGCTTATGTGTGATGTGCCAATTTAGAATCGACCAGAAAACAAATATTTGGCTCGAGTATATAGATTGGTACAAAGATTACAACCATAATTTATTTGGTAAATGGAATGATTCTTACGATAAGGAAATGTATGAATTAGTTGTGAAAAAAAATTTTGAGATCCCAAAAGATTCCTATCATCTATTGGAAACTTTTGTCCCTCTAATTTATTTATAGGAGGAATTAAATATTTATTGAGTAAAATATTTTTAAGCCAACAAAAATTATGAACTAAACTAGCTAATTAGATTTATCCATCAAGCGAGTAACCCAAATCAACACCTTCGAACTGTTTAGCCAAGTTCTCTAATTTGCCTTTCATTAATTGCAAGTTGGGTACGTTGGTTTCGAATCTTGGCAACCACTCTGCTACACCATGTTGCAACACACCTTTGGCCCTTGTTTTTCCATGGTCAACATGTCCATAAGAGCCGTGTAGAGTCAATCTAGTACTTTTTGATGAGTACGAAGCTCTATGCAAAATGTTACTATTATAAAAGACAACATCGCCGG
Source organism: Debaryomyces fabryi (assembly GCF_001447935.2). NCBI lineage: Eukaryota > Fungi > Ascomycota > Pichiomycetes > Serinales > Debaryomycetaceae > Debaryomyces > Debaryomyces fabryi. Next base: position 11,570 of record NW_015385504.1, read on the forward strand.
GATTCAAATCAACTATGATTTGTCCATTAATGAATTCCTTTCTGTTATCATTGGAAGTCTTTTCACGCTCTTCCTGCGTCCTGATTCTGTTATGGGAACCAGGAATAACAATTAAGCATTTATCCTCAGTCAAGGGTAAATTGAATTGAGTTCCCGCATACGGATCTTGTAATAATTGTTCAGCTTCTTCTTCTTCACTAACTTCCGGCTTGATATAATCTCTATGCCAATCTAAATCGAAATCTGTCAAAGGGTTAATAAGCATATTAAAAAGCTCCATACTTAATCCGTTCTTATCTGTCTGTAAGATATCGCCCGCAATATCCAATAATTTATCAGACGAGTAGCACTCATGAAATGGTGTTGACAAGACTCCTAAATCAGGGCTCAATAATCCAGATATTCCCCAGATATCAGGGCTAAAATTCTTTGGCCAAGGAGGAAACTGCTTCCCTCTGGTCCTGACTTCCGGCCACTTACCTTCTCTTGCATACTCAACTACATTTTCAGATGCATTTCTATACTTATTTACTTCTTCTTGCGTTAATAACCCTCTCACGATAGTGAAGCCATCCTTAGCGATTTGATCGTGGTGTTTGTGTGAGATTTGAATTGTCATTTTAATGTGTTTCTTTTTTTGAATTATGTATCGAATATAGAAGGGTCATTACAGTAGATTAAGCTTACTATTTATATTGTAATTAATAAGTATCCATGTATACACTGTAACGTACTTTCAAAATTCAAAAAAATAAGTTCAAATGTAACCTCGCTATAATGTAACGTCGATGTTACATTATAATTTTGGGACATTGTAATATTTGAAAACTTCAAGTTTTACCATCTATAAATATCAAATTTTAATATTATAAGTTAGAAAGCATTCAATTACATACTTACAATGGCAATTAATATCAATTGGGGAATTTTAGGTGCTGGGAATATATCCTCACAATTCGTTCATGACTTGTGCTTGAGTAATGAAAAAGGTGATAATGAAGTTAAGCACATAGTTAGATCAATTGGGACCTCTTCAAAAACAAAAGGTCAAGCTTTTATCGATTCAAATTGTATTAAATCAAACAATAACGAAGGCATTATTCCAGATTTACAAACTTATGATGAATTTTTTACTAATGATCAAATTGATGTTGTTTATGTTGGTACCCCACACCCACTACATAAACATCAAGTTATTCAGGCTTTAGAAAATAATAAGCATGTTCTTTGTGAAAAGCCATTCACAATTAATTCAGCAGATGCTAATGAGATAATTCAACTTGCAAAGAAGAAAAACAGATTCTTAATGGAAGCTGTCTGGACAAGATTTTTCCCATCTATTACACTTCTGAAGAAATACATATTTGAAGATAAACTTCTTGGTAAGATCAATAGATTATTTGTTGACTTTGCATATGATGCTGATATTGAAAATCTACCAGTTACGTCAAGGCTCAGAGATATAAAACTAGGCGGCGGTTCATTATTAGACATAGGCATTTATTCTATAACTTACGCAAGAATCTTGTTAGATGACAAAGTTGGAATCCAAGCGACAGAATTTGACACGAAGTCATTTCTCACGTTAGATCCTATCGATAAAGTTGATTATACCTCGTCTATTTTAATGAAATATGTAGATGGGAAACAAGGAATATTAACATGTTCTAATTATACTGATGGACAGGAACCATTCTTAAGGCTTGAAGGCTCAAAGGGGACATTAGAAATGTGGGCCACGAATCCTGCTCGTCCCAAAAAATTCAGGATTACGTTTAAAGACAGCAGTGATCCTATAGAATATGAAGACAACAGTGCATTTAATGGCTTTATTCATGAAGCTGATGCAGTCGCTAGAAATATCATCCTGGGAAAGTTAGAAAACGATACGATGCCTTTAAGTGAAACTCTTTTAGTGATGAAAATTATGGATACAGTCAGGGCAGAAAATGGCTTGGAATATCCTGAAGATAAATCTTGAATTAGGATACAGCCTTGAGTGCGAAGTTCTCTGATGTGCTAGTTGAGTATACAGGTTTTGCTGAGAAAAATTCATGTAACCTACTTATTTTGGTTCAAATCTATATTTTTTTAGCCAAATGTAATTAAGGACTTTATACTTAAAATTTATCATATTTCATTCTATTGTTTACGTTATATTCGTCTAAGCGAATTAATATAAAAAATTATGTTTACCCAAGAAACAATTCGATTTGATGATATTACGCAAGATATATTTCTTTTGAATGACATCATTTTCATCATTTACTATTCTTCAAACCCGTGGAACTTTTGTTATTATTGGCTGGCGATATCTTCTATGACAAGAATTAATCCGAAAGAACAATAAAGCCGCATGGATTGCATGTGGTTAGTACTAAAAGGGCTCAAAAGTACATAAAAATTTTTCCGGCAACCGATCCTGTTGAGATTATTTGGCAATCATATCTTGCAACCTATAAAAGAATATTTCGATCTCCTTCAAAAAACAACTTCGTTTCTAAAATATTTGTTTATTCAATAAATTTAATTAATTATGTTTGAAGATAATGAGAAAGACTTGAAATCGACTAACGAATTTGTGGATAATGGTTCCAATTCAAGCAATCATACTGCCAATGGCTCATTTACGCCGAAGGATAAAATTGACAGTAATGAACTTGAAAACCATGAAACTCCTAAAGATCCAGATCAAATTCCATCTGCAAATGAAATTGTTGAAAATTTGCCTACCTTGCCAGAAAAATCTGCTAAAGATTATTTATCTACTTCCTTTTTCTGTTTATTAATTGCTTTCGGTGGTTATGTTTTCGGCTATGATACCGGTACAATCTCAGGTTTTGTTAATATGACTGACTTTAAAAGGAGATTTGGTAGTTTAGATAATGGTGAGTATGTTTTAACCAATATTAGAACTGGTCTCATTGTTGCAATTTTTAATATTGGTTGTGCTGTTGGTGGTATTTTTCTCTCCAAAATAGGTGATATATATGGCCGTCGTGTTGGCCTTATGTTTTCCATGCTTATTTATGTTGTCGGTACTATTATTATTATTTCAGCTACCGATAAATGGTACCAAGTGGTAATTGGTAGAGCCATTACCGGGTTAGCTGTTGGTTGTGTTTCAGTTCTCTCGCCCATGTTTATTGGCGAGTCTGCACCTAAGGCAGTAAGAGGCACATTGGTTTGTTGCTTTCAACTTTTTATTACTTTGGGTATTTTCTTAGGATATTGTACAACCTACGGTACTAAGGTATATGATGATTCTCGTCAATGGAGAATTCCACTGGGTTTATGTTTTGCATGGGCCATATTGTTGACTATTGGTATGGTTTGCATGCCAGAATCCCCTCGTTATCTTATTGAGAAAAACAAGATCGAAGAAGCCAAAAAATCCATTGGTATTTCTAATAAGGTATCTGCAGAAAACCCAGCTGTCTATACAGAAATTCAATTAATTCAGGCTGGTATTGATAGAGAAAAGTTGGCAGGTTCTGCTTCTTGGTCCCAATTAATAACTGGTAAACCAAGAATATTCAGTCGTGTTATCACTGGTATTGTCTTGCAATCGATTCAGCAATTAACAGGTAACAATTATTTCTTTTATTATGGTACCACTATTTTTCAAGCCGTTGGATTAAATGATTCATTCCAAACTTCCATCATCTTGGGTGTTGTTAATTTTTGTTCAACATTTGTCGGTATTTACAGTATTGAAAAATTAGGAAGAAGAGTTTGTTTGTTAACAGGTTCTGTCGCGTGCAGCATTTGTTTTATTATTTACTCAGTATTAGGATCTGTTGCCTTGTATCCTGAAGGTTACGATGGACCAACGGATCAGCCAACAGGTAATGCGTTGATTTTCATTACTTGTTTATTCATTTTCTCATTTGCGTCGACATGGGCTGGTGGTGTCTATACTATTGTATCAGAGATTTACCCATTAAGAATTAGATCCAAGGCTATGGCGGTAGCTACTGCTGCTAACTGGATCTGGGGGTTCTTGATTTCTTTCTTCACTCCTATGATCACTGCCAATATTCATTTCTATTACGGTTTTGTTTTCACAGGTTGTTTGATCTTTTCATTCTTTTATGTTTACTTCTTTGTTTATGAAACTAAAGGGTTGTCATTGGAAGAGGTCGATGAATTATATTCTCTGAAGACACCAGCATGGAAATCCTCTGGTTGGGTACCACCATCTACAGATAATATGGCGCATCATACTGGGTTTGCATCGGAAGCTAAACCTTCTGATGAACAAGTCTAAAAATAATTTTTTAGTGGTCATTCCAAATGTTGCATTTAAATCGTTCTTTACATTAATAGTTTAAAACTTATTGTAAATATATAACATAACATAACATAACATAACATAACATAGATAAGAATATAAAACGTAGAGCAATACGGAATTTGTGGAGGCCTCCAAGGAAATTCTTGTTATACAATTATTTTGATTCCCCCTCTTTCATAGCCCTACATATCCAAGACTATTTAAAAATGGTAGGATCTTTAATATCTGAATCGCCTTGGATAATGTTGTAACTCTTTCCAAAAGTCTGAGCATTGTTTAAAATTTGTACTATAACACGAGCGACATCAATTCTATCGATAGACGTTTCTAGTCCTTCCTTTGCACCTATTATACTAATTTTTCCAGTTCCTTCATTATCAGTCAAAGTAGTAGGCTTCAATATGGTAAAGTCTAAATCGTCTTGGAATTCATTTATCAAGATTCTATCAGCATAGTGCTTAGCAATGTAATAATTATGAAGCGGTGACTTTGAAAAATATTCACGATCATCAGCATGAAGAGCACTTATAAGCACTAATCTACGTACTCTAGCTATACGTGCAGCTTCAAATGTTTTAACAGCGCCATCTAAATCAACTTGTAAAAGATTCTTACCAGCAGATCCTGCTGTAAAGACTACCGCATCATGACCCTCAATTATTCTTGCGATATCTTTAACCGATGCATTATCTAGCGCTAATTTCGCTGAGGTTATTTGACTGGATATGGAGGATATGGATTTCTCTTGTTCTGTTGATCTGACAACAGCAGTTGGATTTAAGTTGGAACTTGCAAGTTCTTTTAGAACAAGCTTTCCTATTTGGCCAGTTGCACCAAAAACTATAACGTTCTTTGCTAAGCATGACATTTTATACCACTTATTTTTCAATTTATAATCGATGTATATATATAAGAGAAAGCAAGGGTGACATTTACTTAGAAATCAAGGAGCTGGTTTATAATGTTCTTGTATACAGGAAATTATATTGTGCTGCTTGTTTCAATATCAGAAAGCAAATCATAGTTTCCCTAGAGAAGGTTGAGCAACTCGCAAGGTATATGTAAAATTTCAGTACAAATATTGCGTTAGATACATTTGCGAACGTTACTATCTATTATGTCCATAAGGCTATATGTAGGATTATTATTGGCTTGATTACCTTGTATATTTAACAATCTCCTTCCTTTGTGGTTTTTGATCTATATATCCTTTTCAACCCTCTCGAATTCACCTGCTGCATATACTTTTTCTCTTTCATTGTCATCAATTACAGCCTTTTCTTCTTCTTCTTCTTGCGATCTAACAATCCTAATTTCAGGACCTAAAAATGTGATCAAGAGCACATACCCGAAGACACATCCCATGAATATTGCCATGACCTTACCATAATTAACAACATCTTTTCCTATTTCAGGTAAAGGAAATCTTTCACCAATAGTTGACTCGATGGTAGAAGAAGCGGATGAAGCAAGGTTTCCTAATTGATAAGCAATACCAACGATGAAAGATCTATACTCATAAGCAGGTGTACTAAGTTCACTTAAATGAATTGGTATAACACCAAAGGCTCCTTGAACGCCGAACTGCAAGAAAAAAACTGCAGCATTTATACCTCCATTTTTAACGAATGCCCAAGGGTAAATCAAAGCACCTCCTAAAATGCAACAAATTATAATAGAAAATCTTCTACCAAGAAAGTTTGAAAAGTGACCCATGACTATACCACCTAAAATAGCCCCTAAGTTAGCGACACAATTTGTTACTGTAGATCTGTCGTCACTGAATCGTAATTGTGTCTTTAAATAGGTAGGATATAAATCTTGGGATCCATGAGACATAAAATTAAACCCTGCCATAAGTAAAACCATGTAAACTAACATGAGCCAATAATACTTTAAAACATTAGCAGCTTTTTTCTCGAAGGATTGTGTTTTAACACCAGACGATTCCTCTATTGCCTTTTCTAATTTCTTTTTCTGGTAAGCATCCGTCTGTGGTAATACAGCTCTAGCCGTTATGATCAAGACAGACACACCTGCAGCAAACCAAAATTGTGCTCTCCATGATTTTGAAGTAGTATCAGCAATTGCTCTACTGAAAATAACCGCTAAAAGATAACCCAAAGCATAACCTTGTTGTAATACTCCAGAAATGAATCCCTTTGCTTTTATTGGGCAATCATCTAAAGCTGTCGCGGTCGCATTGCCGTAGATGCCTCCCATAATAATTCCAAATAAAGCTCTAACTCCCAAAAATTGTTTAAATGTTTTTATGAACCCAGTTCCGACTTGTAAAATACACATTAAAATTAAATTAATGACGAAAGGCCATTTTGAACCATACTTGTCACCAAAGTATCCAAAAATGAAGGCACCGATTGTTCTCAACATTAAAACTAAAGTAATTCCCCAAGTAATCAGTTTCACATCAGTTTGTAAATCGCTCGCTAACTTATCCACATTAAGATTAACAGTAAAGAAGTCAAAACTATCCCATGTCCATGCTGCTAAACCTGAAAGAATAAATAGCCACTGTTTACCTGAGATTTCTTTGATAGCAGGAAACGGATTCAATAAATCCCTGTTAGCTTGCATATACTCCTTGGTTGGTAACAATTCAGTGAATCTGCTTTTTAAGTAATTATTAATAGACCCAGCAGAGAAACTTGGGGCCTTTAAAGCAGCTTGTTGAGATTCAGTGTTATGATATTTTTGTTCTTGCTCGACATTATCAATAGAGTGTTCTATATCTTCCCCAGAAATACTACGGGAAGATCTAGACAGAGATTCTCTGGACATTCAATAAATAGTTTTTTATGAAATAATGAAGAGAAAAAGGGCTGAAAGAATATTAAAGTAAAATTTTCAAGTATATATATATTGCAAAGATTTCCAGTCTGATGCGGTAAGCCGCATCAAATTTGGGGAGACACATTATTGATGTCAAATAAGATTTGACATGCATGAACCCGGGTATTAAATTATCCGATTTCTAATACAACCAGCTATATAATAGTTGACTACTATGTATTGCGGATTATTAATGTTATAACTTACTACTTTTATACGGTTACTAGTGTTATATATTTCTACATAAAATTTTTGCGTTAGATTCTAAGTTTTATTGATTGAGTTTTATAAAGTGGGGCTCTCGAGGGGAAATTCGCAAAATTTTCTGTTTGACTCATTAAGTGATGTGCGTTGGTAATCAAAGCTACAATATTTTTTACTGGAGCCGATGGATTCTATTTTTGAAAGAAATTATTGGGTCATGTGATTGAATACAAGAACCTTTTTATTGATAAGCATCTCTACATAGAGTTTATGCTTATAAACCTTGTAAAATTATTTTTAAAATGCTTATCGCAATTAATAAACTTTTTTATGTTTGTCATGTTCAAATTTTATTCCTTTATACCTAGTACTTATTTCTACTTTGAATTAGGACGTTTATTCTACTTTCACTGTATTTTTCAAATCTCGGTATATCTAACTTCATCTTTCTGTTTTGGTATATTTATCATTATTCGAAAATCTAATTTGAACATTTAATCCTCTAGATTCTGTCAGCAAAGAAACAGTAGTTCTAATGTCAGATGATAGCGACACTTGTAGGATCATAGAGAAGCCGAATCATCGTTCATTCACAAGTAGTTCAACAACTCATATAAAATATAAATTAAGGGTGTGATCGACTTTTTCATTTTATATATCAGACTTAAAATATCATAAATTCAATTGTAATTTACAAATTCTATATGCAGATTTATCCATAAAAGAATAGATAGGATTCTATCTATATTCGAAAGTACTTTATTCATAATGCTCAGTCTGAAGCTTCTCCTTTTCAGAACTATCAATATCCATAGTTTGGATTTCAGGTTCAAACTGTTTATCTACTTGCTCAATCTTTATTCTCTTAAAGTCAGCTTCCGATTTCGATGCTAACCAGCTATCGTTTGCAAATAAATAGTCAATGTCTTCCAAGGTTCTGTTGGCAGTTTCGGGGCAGAATAAGTATACTAAAACAAGCGAAAGAAAATTACATGCCCCAAATATATATAACGTTTTTTCCCCGATATTACTAAACATAATCGGACATAAAAGCGTTAACCACCCATTTCCAATAGACCACCCGACGACACCAAATGCATTGCCCTGGGCCCTAACTTTTAATGGAAATATTTCAGTTGGATAAAGCCATGGAACGGCTAACCATGTTGCTCCAAAAATTGAGGTATAAATAAATACAAAACTTGCAGCTGCAGCACCATAAGATGAATTCTTTGGATTGTTTTGCTGAAGTTTTGAAAATCCGCCTGCCAAAAACATGGATATTCCTTGTCCTATTGCTCCCCAAAATAATGTGAATCTTCTACCGAATCTATCCACTGTGAAAAAATTTATCAATGTTGATAAACAGTAGAATATATTATTAAGTCCACTTAACCAAGCGGACTTACGAGTTCCAAATCCGGCTTGCTTGAAAATCTCTGGTTGATATACTGTAACACCAGCAATTCCAACCCATTCTTGAAGAATTTGCATCCATATAACTATTTGTACACGTCTTGCGATGTGAAGTGTTTTGGCTTTGACAGATTTCTTGCTGTCTTTACTGGGGAAATACCCGAGAAACATACGCCAGTAGCTTGATGATAAAGCTGAATCTTGTTCAAACCTCATGGCATCTACAATTTCAGTAAACTCTTGGTTGCCTCTTTCTACACCTCTCATATTTAGAAGAATTTTCTTAGCGTGGTCCTCTTCACCATTTTTAATGAGCCACCGTGGTGATTCAGGAAAGAACCACACAATACCAAATAACACAAGTAATGGAATAATTTGAAAAGCAATTGGAAACCTCCACTGGAATGCTGAAAACCCACCATCTATATAACTTAAACCATATTCCAACCAGTATGCAACACAAACACCAAAAATATTCAAGGTGAACTCTATTGCTATGAATGCACCTCTAGATGTATGTTCTGCAGTTTCAGAAGAATACACAGGAACTACGGCATTAAGAATACCAGTACCAATGCCATTAACAAACCTTGCACCACACATCCACGACATTTGTTGTGCAGCACATTGTAATGCTGCCCCAAATATTGCAATTAACGCGCCAAGTGCAATAGCTTTAATTCTACCTTGACGATCTGAGAATAGGCCTCCAAATACACATCCAACAAGTGTACCGAAGTAGTAAATTGCTACTATACCACCTTGCCTAGTTGAATTGGTAACTGTAACATCTCCATTTTTATCAAAATACCCATATTTCATTTTACCTACATAATCTGGAGATGTATTGACACCTGCCATCATACCTTGATCATAACCAAAGAAAAAGATAGCAAGTGCCGCCAATGCAACCACACAATGGGTCAACTTCTTTCCTTTTACGTAATTCTCAAGCAAATATTTCTCTGATATTGAAAATTTCATTTTAATCTTGTTTTCATTGTGAATAACATATAAAAAGTGTTTTAGTGGATAAAGCTACCTTATATTCATTGATTCAGTTCTTCCTTTTTGCGACTTTACCAAAGAATAAGGTTTAACTCGTATGTGTGGGGAAAATATTTTGTTCTGTTTCTTATTATCTTCCCCCACCCCCACAACGTATACTGCATCTCCAGTAAAGTAATCGTTTCAATCCGGCTAACTTACATATATCCGTTGCTATTCCTGAATAATAGAATAATTTGTAACCAATCAGTGTATGGCTTGTCAACAGTTCAAAACGGTACGAACTCTACCTTGGATGCTTCCTGTTCTTTCCGACAATTCATCCGGTCGCGTTTGATGCATGGAGGAATTATAGAAGGTTAGGTAAGAATTACTTGAAGCTAATACTCAATGGTCAAATTAAAACCGAAAATCTCTCACTTACCTTCTCGGGTTCAATAACATACACTTGGTGCTCAATAAAACTTCCGAAAAAAATATTGTCTGCGTTTAAACAACAAAAATTATATATGATTTGACTGTACTGCAGGATACAAAAATCCCATTTAAATAAGAACGTCCCAACATACAGAAAGTAATGCCATTATTTGGCAATAAGGGCAATAAGGATTCTAACTAATTATAAAACTTCGAATGACTCATATAATTGTCTTCTTCAAAGACCATTTGTTGTAAAACAGCTATCCATGCACTGGTTTAAGATCTATGCTGTGGAATAATATAGAAAAATCTTTAAAATTAACAAAATCTGTTGTAAATGTCCTTCCACATGAAATTATCGGTAACGTTTATTCTTTCAAAAATAGTCTAATTTGAATATATCACTTACAAAGCTAACATTAAAGACAATCTCAATTTTGACTTATTAATACTGCATATTGATTTACTTATCATATCCTTCCGAAATAGTTCCTTTGCGCTAATCGTTATCTAATCACCTACTTCAATTCACATACAATGAACTATTCAAAAATGTTATATATAAAATACTTGATAACATGGACTTGTTTGAATTTCGAAATAGTCTTTTTAATCTTAGTACAGTGCTATGTCTAAAATACACCCCATACTCTCAGGAGAGGAAATAATCGAGCAAACTTTATCGAATAAACTATTTTACAATAATACTCAAAATGTTGAAGAACCTAAAATTAACGCTTTATTATCTAATTCTGATGAACAATTATTAGCAGAGATAGGATACAAGCCAGAACTAAAGAGGCACTTCTCATTGTTTCAAGTATTCGGTATATCTTTTAGTATAATGGCTATATTACCGCTGATTCTGAGTATTCTAGCTGATGGGTTAACTGGTGGACCTGCTGGTTGTTTTTGGGGATGGGTGATTTCTTCAATTTTTATTCTTACAATCGGAATTTCCATGTCAGAGAATGGAAGTTCGCAACCAACATCCGGAGGCTTGTATTACTGGACTAATTTCTATGCTCCAAAGCGAGCCAAAACAGTTATATCTTATTTAATAGGAAATACCAATTCAATTGCATTGATTGGCGGTTTATGTTCTGTTGACTATGGTTTTGCACAAGAAATATTGAGTGTAATTGTGATAGCAACAGATGGTGATTTCAATGTAACTGCTGCTAAGACCTATGGGGTATTTGTTGCTTGTGTTTTATCACATATAATACTTACTTGTGCTTCATCAAAAAATTGTGCCTGGTTACAGACAACGCTGGTTATTTTGAATACCACTATTGTTGTCATATTTTTGATTGCTCTACCAATCGGTGCTAAAGGAAACTTCAAAAGCGCAAGTTATGTTTTTACAGAATTTAATAACTTTTCTGATTGGCCGTCTGGTTGGACCCAGATATCATCAACATGGTTACTGGGAATATGGACACTTGGTGCTTTTGACTCGGTAATCCATATGTCGGAAGAAATTCCTCTGGCATCGACTGCTATTCCAGTTGGGATAATAGGTTCCTTGTCAGCCTGTATTATTTTGGGAATTATTGTAATGCTTGTCACTCTATTTTGTATACAAACAAATGATATTGAAGGCCATATTATTGGTTCGAAGTTTGGTCAACCGATGGCTCAAATCATTTACGATTGTTTGGGGAAGAAATGGGCAATATCATTTATGATACTAATTGCATTAGGCCAATTTCTAATGGGAGCATCAATTTTAACGGCTATATCCCGTCAAATCTGGGCATTTTCTAGAGACAATGGATTACCATTTTCTTTTTGGATTAAAAAAGTCAATGTAAAGTTGTCTGTCCCAATTAGAGCTGTCTGTTTCGGGGGTTTTATGGCTATTTTGATAGGCTTACTATGTTTAATTGGATCCACGGCTGCAAACGCTTTATTTACTTTATACATTGCTGGTAATTATGTCGCTTGGGGAACTCCAACTTTCTTGAGGTTGACTTTTGGTAGATCAAAGTTTCAGCCAGGGAAGTTTTACTTAGGAAAGTTTTTCTCGCCGCTTATTGGTTGGACTTCAACCGCATTTATCCTATACACTGTCGTGATGGTAATGCTTCCATCCACCAGACAACCAGATAAAGAAACAATGAACTATACTTGTGTTATTACCCCTAGTGTTTGGATCTTGTCATTAATCTATTATAAATTATATGCCCATAAGTATTATCATGGCCCACAAAAGACTGTCGATGTTTCAGATTATGCGAATGAAAAACATATGGAACAGATTTATACGATCCTAGATGGGGTTGATGTAGATTCTGGTAAAAAATCTATGACGTACGAAAAAGTTTGATCTATAAATTTCGATTGAGAATTTAATTTGATGGGTTTCGTATGAACAAGTATAGAAATTAATTATTCCTAGTACTAAGTATTAAATATTTAGTCTGATAGTAATAAATTTGCAATTTCCAAATTTGCTTCTCGAATGTATACTCGAATATCATATTCTGCAAGATTTCTTAATTTTTGCGAAATGGTTTTATTTCATCGGAATTAACATAGCTTTCGCAGAACTTCCTAAACTTTAATTAATGGGATGTTAGAGAGATTCGTCAAACTTTCAATGACTACCTGTTAAACCTTGGATCAATTCCTATAAAATCTCCACAAATGACGGAACTTTTTGGAATCTTCTGTCTGTTCCAAAAATGGATGAATAATATAAAACAATCAAATATTATAAAATTGATACAAATAATAAGGATTACTGAAAAGTGTTATATTTATAATAACTACGCAGAAGGTACAAAAAAGAACTTTTAAACCTCAATAGTCATTCTATCTAAATAAGAAATACTCCATATAAGTTTAAACCTCATCTATTAAGGGCTTCGTCTCGACTTGTACTATTTTCATCTAAATATGGGCGTTCACCGATACCGACAGTTCTTACACCAGTACGTTCGAATGTCTCATTGAAGTAATCATTTGTAGCGGTGTGGTAGACAGACCTATTATCCCAGATTGCCACGTCGTTTTTCTTCCAGCGAAATCTTACCTGAATATCATGACTCCCATATAAGAGTTCATTGAGGTGGTCTTTGATGAGAGCACTTTCCGAATCAGATAGACCATTTATAGACGTAAAATGATGACCAATACCGAATATAGACTTCCAGCCAGTCACCGGATTAGTCCTCACAATAGGATGTACTGCTGTTAATTCGTCACCTACATTTTCTGGCGCACCTCTAACTCCAGAATAGATTTCAAACTTGCCTTCGGCGGCTTGTTTGAACCCCGGTTGCGAATACACCCCAGTCAACGTTTCAAGAAAGTTTCGAAACGTAGGCGTTAACTTTTCATAGAGTGCATAACCACTTGCCCAAAGAGTGTCTCCTCCAGTTGGTGTTGATTCAACAATTTTAAGGACCGCATAATCTGACGTAACTGGCTCAAAGGTTATATCACTATGCCAACCTTCGCCACTTCTCTTTCCACGCGAAAATTTCTTAACAAACAATTCTTTGCTAAGCTTAGAAGATATTATCGATACTTCGGGATCAGTCTCTTCAGAACTATCGTTTTTCAAAAATCCTCCTGCTGGTGCTGTTGGATGAATATGAAGTCCAGAAGTTTCCGGTTTATGTGTTAACTTTCCAAGCTCGTCTGCGAGAATCTTCTGTTCTTCAACAGTAATATCCTGATCTCTAAAAAAGACAACACCACGACGAGAAACAGTAATTGCAAGATCCCGTAATTTCTTCTTATCCTTTAGAATGTCACTAATTTTAGCTGTAGGATATTCTCTACCTATCTGAGGTGTTATCTCATCAAATTCATAGTCACGATCAAGGTCCCCTGATGGTTCAAGAAAAAGTGTTTTTGGTTGATACGAAGGACCATCTTTAGTCTTTTCGGCGTATGGTGATGGTCCACTATATTCCTTACTTGAGTTCTTGAAAGTATTCTTTTGAAGAATACTGTACTTTGGGACGTGACTTTCTAAGGTCGTACTTTCTGTGCTTGTAGGAGACATGTTAATCTTTTACTTATTATTTGTTTAAGTAGGAGATTAAAACAAAGAGGATTCATATCCTTAAATAGGTTGTATCCCAATAACTGTGGCATATATATTTAGCTCTATCTTATTGATTTGTCATCTATGAATGTGGAATTCTTTAACAATAATTTAGCAAGAACTGTCTGAATTATGAAATATGTGTTGCATTTTTATCCTTTTAGTGCACATATTATAACTGTGCACAAAAAAGTCTCGTAAATATGTCTGATGTGCGAAATTCACATTCCTAATAGGTTGCTGTGGATGCTGTGTGGCTTGTTCGCAGCCACAAATTGTGTGTATCTATTATCTCTGTTATATTCCTTTCACAATTGTAGAAAGGAGCGTCTACAATTATAAGAATCTGTACAAACCCTATACTATTTTGCTATATAAAAAGAAGAATAGGTTCGATAAGATCATAATTATATACTACGATATTTCATTTCAACATATAACTACAAGAATTAAAATAAGATACAAAGAAATTCTCAGAATATCTCCACAGCTATTACTACTCGACGTATTACTAGAATTATGTGAAGAATTAAAGGAATTTATACTGGTTTGATTGTTGCACCAGTTTTTCTTGATTTCTGTTGACACTCCTTTTCCGCCAGTACCAATTGCTGAACAATTAACACCTGGAAGTTCCCTATACCCACTGAAGTAACCAGGAATTGGTTTATTAAAGTATTGGTTTTCTGTATCAACATATTTATTAGTATAGTCCGATCTTTGGGCAAGAACTTGAAATATATTAGCATTCCCATTGATGTTAGTATCATTTCTTCCTAGAGTATGTAAACTCCAATTATTTTCGATCGTTGATAGTTCTGAGTAATGAGTGTAGTAAGTATTATCACTAGTATTGAAATGTGATTTGTCAATAGCTCCTCCTAACAATAATGCCCAGACTTTATTCTTTTTGTCGTAAGATTCATTTTCATCAAAAGTTATTAAAATTAGTGTATTTTTCATGAAATATTCATTATCAAGTATTGGTTCCAAGAATCTTTTGCACCATTTCCGGAAATGCTATGTTTGTATCATGACCATCATTAGTCATATTGGGTGTAATAAACATCCATTGAGGTAAAGAATGCTGGTTTAAATCGTTATAAAATTCTGTAAAGTTCTTGATTTTTGATAGTCTTGATGAATTATTTGTAATTGAGCCATATGATATTAAAGGATTATGTTTCCTAACATAACTATTAGAATTTCCATGTTTTGAAAAGGCAAACCCTTCAAATCCAGAATACGGAAGATCTTCTTGATATTCCCCCCATGTAATGCCACCCTCTTCCAACAAATCTGCTACACTAGAAACAATACTAGGAAGTACTACAAATGAATCTTTATCCAATCCAAAAGTATCACCACCTACTGAAGCAATGTAGTTTGGTTCCGAAGGATGAGTCAATGCCCAATAATTTGTTAAAGTTACACCACGCTCAGATAACCAATGTAAGTCAGCATTAGATGAGGCAGCCTTTTCATTGGTATTTTCCAACCATATTATGACAAATCTATCAAATAATTTACCTGTAGTAGATGAATTACTCTGGATACTTGCCGCATCATTTGTTTCTAGATATTCTATTTTAGATTCATGGATTCCGGAAGAGGAACCTGAAGCAAAAGTTAAAATAAGAAGGGTAATTTCAAAAATTATAAGTAATTGATTTTTCATATCTTGTATCTTGTCCTAATTTTTTTTACAAAATAAAAGTACATTTAAAGATTGCTTTATCAATAGCCTTTGTCAGTGCTTTTCAATGGATTTCGTAATTTTTGTTGCATATTGCTGCAGCAGCTGAAAAAAAATAAAATCGAATATAGTTATAGCGGTAATTAAAGTAATTACTCCATCACCTAGCTGAAGTTGAATAATTGTAACAGAAATATATTATTTAGGTCTATTCCCTGTTCCTATACGTTACGAGACCTAGCAGACTATATGTGATATGACTCTAGAATGCTCACTTCGAAATTATGCATGGGTACAATTGATGTTATGATTATTATCTCTGCAAGGCAATAACTCTCGTCGTATTATCTTCTTATTACTATTATATCATTTAAATTTATAAATGATATTCTGTAATAATACAGAAATTTCAGATTATAAATGCTTTAATTGACTAATTGATGCTCTCTATTATAATATGAATTGCCATTTATTTTGCTATCTTAAGATGAATTCAAATTTACAATCTACTATTACACAAGATTGAACTATTTTAGTAGAGAATTTTGAACTAACATTTTGTAACTAGGTGTTTACATTCTCAGAAGAATATTGGGTAAAATACTTCATCTTAATTCTATTTCAGCTAGAATAAATGAATGGAAACAAAAGCGCATTTCAAATGATATGTTTTTAGTAAAAAAACAGCCTTTATATGTTTTATAATGCAGAACAATAAAGTCGCTAAAATAGATATTACTTTCATATTTTATATTTTATAAATTAAACTCAATGAAAATTAAAAAAAAGCGTTCCAAGCGGAATTTTCAAATTGGAACCAAAAGTTTGATTTATGGTTATCTCAAGAGTTTAACGTGATTAATTTTTTTCCCATTTGTCGAAGTAGATATATATCAACTCAATTCTATAACTCATCTAATTGCTATTTACCTTTATCTATGTTTCTTTCTAGCCACAAACCTAATACTTCTCAAAGCTTATGAGCAGATAGGCCATTACAGTATCGTAACACTAAATACGTCAATAAACGATGTATTTTTTACTAGTTCCTATAATCAACATTTATAAGGAACAGTGTCTTATCAAATGGCAGGAAAAAAAATTCAAGACTAAAATATTGGTTTTTGTTTAGAATATTTATGGAGATCTAAGACAACAAAGCAAAGTTATTGTTTCTGTTGATTTTATAAGAATGGCATAGAGCAATCATAAGGATTATAATTCCTAAACATAGATCTTTTACATAATTGATAACTTGTAAAATTCTCGGGCTTTAAGAATAGTCTTTAGAATTATTCTGAAAGTAAAAATCTCGTTTGTACGCGCCAGTCCATGTACCATAGGCCACAATGTGTTCCAGGAACGAATTTTCGAATTGTTCAAACTTGGCTTCACTTGGTACATCAAGGGTACTTTTTAAACCAATCACCTGATAAACGTAGCGATGATCACCATGATCCAAAAGAGGACGTGGTCCATCATAAACTGTACCTAGAATATTCTTAATATAATTTACTGACGATGCATTTTTTCGAATAGCCTCTACATCGTCTTGAGTGAAACTTCGCTTTTGTTCTGAAATATTGAAGAAACATCCATGAAGAGCCGCAAATGGTAGAGGCAAGTCAATATCTTGCACGACCACTGCAAAAGTCTTAATATCTTTTACTAAATTTTCTCCGACATTCCAAGAAATGCAAGGAAATTGATTATCTTTTAGAAGTTCGTGTTTCAGATCAAGCCTATTTGGCATGCTTGTATCCGTACATTCTATCTCAATTGCACAAGGAATGTCAGAAAACATGCTCTTCTTTGTGAACATTTTGTCTTCATGATCTTTGAAGTTAAATAGAAGCCTTCCGCAGAGGCTTTCGAAGCTCAGCATTAATTGCATTGAGCCGAATATATTAAGTATTACTCACGAGAAATTATAATATTGGTTCTATTGCCCCTTTTATAATTTGTGATCTCGGTGATAAGCATATCATAATTCGGCCGAGAACTTTGACAGAAAACTCCTTCTCTGTGTTCACTCGTATACATACAGTTTTAAGTTATCCTGTATAATTAGCAGGTCTAAAAATAAATTGACAGGATGTTAAATTTAAACATTAACTTGAAGGTCCATATTAAATTAAAGAGCTATATTTAGTTCACTTCAATTTATTTTTCTTTTTGATACATAGCTTAATATGTCAATTCCTTCAATTTCGTTACTCTTTTAACGGTAAAAGTAAGCTCAATTTGCTTGTTTAAAAGTATTTAACAAACTTATAGCGATTCCCTTCTCTCAACGAAATATTTTACTTGATTGTTTTCAAAATCTAACAGAAATTCACTGATTGAAATTATGCGACTTTTAGTAATGTCAAGCATCCGTTTTCTCCGTAGAGCCTATTACAATTTTTCGTATAATTATCTTCATTCTCCTCTGATGAATAAAAAGCTAATGTAAGACAAATTAGTCTTATTGACTCAGAGAGGGTCTAACTTTTCGTGCATAATTGACAGCGGATGTCCCAAAACGGAAATTTTTTCAGCAGCAGATTTATCAAGTCAAATTTAATAAAACATCTTTAACGAAGGGCCAAATGAATAGATTATTATAGTATGCATCAATGATTCCTGAATATTTGATTCAGTTAAAGGCAATTATAAATTAAACATCAAAATAAAGAAATTAAAGAATTGGAAACTTTACACCAGTAATTTCCATTTGATTTGAGCGTTTGTTGTAATATTAAATATATAATGCTTTTATAGGTTTAACTTTATCATTGCTTTACTCAAGCAATAGTCCTTGTATTGTTCAACTAAACGAAAGTTATTTATTTCAGCTTGACCATTTACTTCACTTACGATATCACGATTTACAAATACAAGCACCATATTCTTGGACTTAAGCAATTTTCCAGGTAAAGTCTTATTGGTAATAAGCTAAAAATGTTAGTGGCAAAAATTATTTCAGCTGCCCAACTAGCAGTTTTGATGACAGGAATTTCAACTATATCTCCAATGCAATAGAAATTTTTAATTGTGTCTTGAGCATTAGATAATTGTAGATGTTCATTAGTTAACAAATTTCCTTTTTCAGAGACGTATTCTTCTTGTATTTCCTTAGAGAGCATACTTATATTGTTATTTTTTGCCACTACTCCAATAATTAAATTGAGATTCAATAATTCTGCCATCAACAGTTGCTAAGTTACCATCAGCTAATTCTTCTTCAATCCTAGTTTCAAGATAAATATTTATTCCCGCATCTTTCAAAGCTGAATGAACATATTCTTTGAATTTTTCATAAAGTAGTTCTGTTGGAAACAACGAATATAGATGAATCAAATTAACAGTTTTTTCTGGGTAATAGTGTTTTATTTCAGCAGCAATCTCAATTCCCACAGCACCAGTCCCAATAACCGATATCTTGTCTGATTTTTCAACTTTCTTTTTAAATTCACTTGCATTTACAAATGAATTCATATCTAAAGATTTTGGGGACATAGGAGGAGATCTATGTCTACTTAATTAAATTTAAGGGAATAAGTTTTAAGCGTCTTTTCCATTTGGTATTCAGAAGTCTTTTTATTCAATTTTGTAACCTTGGCTTGAATATAGTTTAATTCCAAGTCAAGTTTGCTATTTATAGTTGTTCCTCTAGTCCTATTCTCGTTTTCAAAAATGTTATCGAATTTAATACCCTTGAGTCGATTAAAAGCAAAGTACTGAGATTTTGCAAAATCAATATCAAGGAGAGCACGAGGCATTCCAATGATGTTTAAAAATCCACCTTTAGGCTCAATCATTGTAATGGAAAATTTCCTTCCATTAGATTGCGAGGGAAAGGAATTCACCTTGAATTATTGAGGTAAAATTATTGATAAATGATAAAACAGCATAGGAATCACCAACTACCATATATTAGAAAACTTTCCAGGTATATGACCAATTTTGGAAGTTGAAGTATTATTCATAGTCATAGTTGTATTTCCTTTAATCGAATGTTTTTTAAAATTGGGAATATGACGTTAAATAGTTCTTTATAGTTTTTGCACTTAGTTGGAAAGCTGGTCTATCCGACCTTCGGATGTCGGGGCCATCGGATATGTGGAGACATCAAATACTAAAAAGAATGCAGCACAGATTTAACAGATTACCGGATATATAGATTACGACTTTAAGTTCAACCGCAAAAGAAAGCAAAAATATTTGATGTGTTAGACATTCTCTGTAAAACTTTGAACTGAAGTTGAGCTGTCTTTTACAACACACGATAAATTAATTAGCATTGATGTTAATTTATACCCTTACCATTAAGTTGAATCGTATAAGCAGACAATTTGTCTTGCAGCAAGTATCGAGTATAATTAAGTGCTGTATATTCATCTATCAAAATAAATAGCTTATACTTGTTCAACTATCTGCTCTTACCATGTCTAAACCGTATGCTACCGTTATACAAAGTTTGCGTGTTGTCAAAGTAGAGTAGATTCCACCACTTTTTTTATATATATTTCTTTCGTCTTTATCATTTTGCAATTGATGATGTCTATCTTTACTATCCTAAAAATCTGCTTGTGACTTCATAATCTAAGAATATTATAAGACTTCTTCTCTTTCGTTTTGGTTCAGAAGTACCATTACCATTACGTCATTGAACTTTGTAAGGTAAACAGACCTGCTTAAACTTTTTGTATAGTGGTGAAGAATTTGCTTGCCATTCCTGCTTCAATAATAACAGCTTCTGGAACGCTCTTTATTCACGATCTCAAAGCCCTGCAATGATGAGAATATTTGTTATTCAAATAATTCTTGGCGTGGGACAGATTAATTGAAATTGGTCTTTAATTGGAACTTTGAGATGACGGTTCTATGCATCTCGTCTATAAATACCGGAACGAATTTTATCCGAGTTATTTACAAACGATCGGCATTTAAAAAACAAAAGATAATGCATATGTATACTACGCAAAAATGTTAGCCTTGTTTTGAAAGGCCATGTCAAACCCCATGAAGACTAGAAAATAGAAATATATAAAGACAAAAGTAAGATGTCACTGTTTACGGTCCAAAATTATTTAGTTAATTTAATTAGGAATGATAAAGAAGTTGTTGATTATTGCCACTTTATTTACTACAATTACAAGGGCCAGTCCTATATTCAAAAGAGATTTATCTTCAAATGACAGTAGAACTAGTCATTCGCTTGATGATTTATGCTCCATTTCTCATGTTCGGGAGTCTTTGCCCCTGAATGGGACTTTACTTGGTATTGAAATGATTCCAACCTCTGTGGAAGTTAATATCGCTGAAAGTTCTAATTACAGCTATTGTAACATTTCTGTTTCTTATGCACATACAGGCAAAAACGATGCTATTGTTCTCAACTATGCTTTGCCGGATCCTTCCAACTTCGAGAATAGATTTTACGTTGCTGGTGGAGGTGGTTATAGTCTCAGCAGTTCTTCTACTGGTGGTCTTTCCTATGGCGCTGCAGGTGGTTGCACTGATGCTGGTTACGATGCCTTCAGTACATCATATGATGAGGTGGTTCTTTTTGGTAATGGATCTATTAACTGGGATGCAACTTACATGTTCGCTTACCAAGGATTGGGCGAAATGACTACCATCGGTAAATCACTCACAAGTGTCTTCTACGGAATGTCTGATGATGAAAAGCTTTACACTTACTTTGAAGGTTGTTCCGATGGTGGCCGTGAAGGTATGAGTCAAATACAAAGGTATGGAGAGTTGTATGATGGTGTTGTCGTAGGTGCACCTGCCTTCAGGTATGCTCAACAACAAGTCAATCATGTTTTCCCCTCCATGGTTGAAGAGGATTTGAATTACTTTCCACCTCCATGTGAATTGAGTAAAATTGTCAATGCTACAATTGCTGCCTGTGATTCCCTCGATGGCCGTATAGATGGAGTTATTTCCAGAACAGACCTATGTATGCTTAAGTTTAATTTGAGCTCTATAATTGGAGAACCTTATTATTGTGGAGCTCAAAATAGTACTTCCCTTGGTTTTGGTTTCAGTAAAAGAGCCGAGGGTAGTACTACTTCTTATCAACCAGAGCAAAACGGTACAGTTACTGCCGAGGGAGTCTCTGTTGCTCAAGCAATTTATAAAGGCCTTCACAGTTCTGCTGGCCAAAGAGCCTATCTTTCGTGGCAAATTGGTTCCGAACTTAGTGATGCTGAAACTAAATATAGTGAAGATTCAGGATCTTGGGAGCTTAATATCCCATCTACTGGGGGGGAATACGTTACAAAATTTATTCAGTTATTAAATATTGATAATCTTTCATCTCTCGATAACATTACTTATGACACTTTAGTTGACTGGATGTCCACCGGTTACTATAGATACTTGGATTCTTTGCAAACTATATTACCTGACTTAACCTCATTTTACTCTAATGGAGGAAAATTGTTACACTATCACGGTGAATCTGATCCAAGCGTTCCTGCGGCTTCTTCAGTTCATTACTGGCAAAGTGTTCGTTCTATTATGTACAATGAAATATCTTTCAACGAATCACTTACTGCCCTTGACAACTGGTATCAATTTTATTTAGTACCTGGTGCTGCTCATTGTGGTGTAAACAGCTTGCAACCTGGCCCATATCCAGAATCTAATATGGAAACCATTATAGGTTGGGTTGAAAAGGGTAAGAAACCTTCCGGTCTTAATTCAACTGTCTCTTCTGGCGACTATGAAGGAGAATCTCAACTTCTTTGCAAATGGCCACTTCGTCCAGTTTGGAAAAGTAATTCCAGTTATGACTGTGTTTATGACCAGGTATCATATGATTCTTGGACATACACTTTTGATGCCTTCAAAGTTCCAATTTTCTGATTCTGCTTCTTAATTTTTTCTATTTTCATCTTCGTTAATTTAAATTAATAGACGTTAACTATTTCTAACTCTTCAAGAGTATTGAAAACTACGTCTTTTTTCTTCGCTTTCTTTTTATGCACGTTACATATTAACATTTTCTAGTTTGTTCTTAGTATCATATGCTTGAAACAAATTCTTTAGAAAAATAAGGCTATTGTAGATATTTAAGAAATTCCGTATGTTACAGTCTCCGAATCATTAACGTACTAGTAGATTCATTTTTTCATTCATTTTGTCATCCGCAAGATTTAAAGAATCCACAGAATATCTCTTTAAATGCTGCAGTAATCAATATATTGCTGGTATAAACAGAGGATGTATAGGTGGCACAGTGCTTAGAAATACGATCCTTGTGCTTTGTTCAATCTTATTTTATATTCTAAAGTATATTCCAGGGTCATTGTTATGCACTGATATTCACGGGGTCGTCACATGCGACATCCTTACACTCTTCGCCAGATAATACATTCATGACATGTTATTTAGATAATTGAAGTAGTTTTTCGTTGTTCGTCTTTTATTTTTTAATCTGTTATCCTACTTTGATCATTACATGTAACGAAAAAAGCGTGAATGTAAAATCGCATGTAACGTTCTGCAGGTTATCTCGGACTTCTCTACTGTTGTTCAAAACCTGCATAAGGCTAGGAACAAAAATCTGAACGTGTATTACCCTGTTTGTATTGTTCTAGAGGAATTCATTAAATACCATCCCGATATCCTTCAATCGCAGGGAGCAGGGAATTTATTTCTACCACCGCTATCATAATCTCTAGACCCAGTTTAATAACAACGGGCACACTCTGGATACGCATCTTCGACAACTCATAAATCTCTTCGTAACTGTTGCGAGTATTAACCCGACAGAAGTTTACTAAGATAGGAATAGAATCAGAAAAACGGGAAGAAACCAAACACAATGGGGACTACAATACACACGGCCAAGGATGTAATTTCTGCCCTCAACCTTTCACCCCATCCAGAGAAGGGCTACTACATCGAGACGTTCCGAGACCCACAGACATCGTCTGACGGTCGCGCACCCAGCACCTATATCTACTACCTCCTTGAGGGTGATAGTGGTATGTCGCACTGGCACCGCGTGCTCGACGCTGTCGAAGTTTGGAATTATTATGCGGGTGCGCCGTTGCAGCTCTCGCTATCTTGGAATG
Organism: Debaryomyces fabryi; assembly: GCF_001447935.2. Lineage (NCBI taxonomy): Eukaryota > Fungi > Ascomycota > Pichiomycetes > Serinales > Debaryomycetaceae > Debaryomyces > Debaryomyces fabryi. Next base: position 35,599 of record NW_015385504.1, read on the forward strand.
ATGGAAACCCCGTCCGCGATATGGTTCTTGGCCCAGACATTTGGACGGGAGAGAGACCACAGGTGGTTGTTGAGCGTGGAGAATGGCAACATGCGCAATCCTTAGGGGACTGGACGCTTGTAGGTTGCTCTGTCGCGCCAGGCTTTGAGTTTGAGAGCTTTGAAATGGCTAGCCCAGGCTGGGAGCCAAAGGGTGTAGCAGAGTAGAATCTGGCCAATATGAATTAGTGACTTGGCGCATGCAACCCAAAGATACCCTATTGAGAATGTAATAGTTGAGATCACCCCAGCTCGTATCTAAATGAGTATGGTTGTTACTGGAAATGGGCATATTTCAGTTGAATGAATTCGAAAAGTTTCAGGAAAATTTGAAAATTCAAGAGTCTCATTAAGCTGAGATACCTTGCAACTTTAATTTCAGTTATTCCAGATACGTAATACTGAAAATATACGAGCTTTTCTCAGAGGGTTTAGAAATCGTGCTTTTGGTTATTTGCTGATTATTTATATTTATTCATAATATTTTCACAATATTGTCTGATATTTTATTTCCTTATAATTCTTTTCTCAATTCAGCAAATTTTTGTTTTAGTTTACCTTTGTAAATTGTTTGTGCTTTAATTGATTTTCTTAATATATATCCTGGTTATTTTACTTCAAACGATTAGTTCCACCTTTTATTCATAAAACATCCATAAACCAAAATATTTGAACTCGCAATACTAATTGAATAATTTATAAGTCTGATTAGGATCCAAATAGTTTTCTAGAGTTCACTACTGACTCCTCAAATCTAATTTTTTCTGTGTCGAATGATGAATTTCCAATTGCATAATTAAGGTTACTGTATAGATCTGCTGTAGTTACTTCCTTCCATAAGAGTGAAGATATACGCATTTTTCTATCTTGCTGTCCTTTTGTTCACTTAAGAGAGCTTTCGAATATCTAGCCAGAGATTCCTCTTCCTACTTGACTAAAGCTGAACTTGCTGCAGTCGGCAACTTCGATTTAATGACTAATCCCTTATAATAGAACAGATTAACAGAAGTACATATATAAAAATTGAAGTCTACTATTTAAATTGTTGTAATATAGTCTGGGTTCCATTATTATTGCAAAAATTGCTGATCAATATCGAAAGATATAGGCCATAACATCTCATGCAATTGGTTTAATTGAGATAATGGACTTTCGTCAGTACCTAAAGTTGAATAAGATGGAATAATATTATTATCATTATTAGTTTCGTGTGCTTGGTTCGTAAGGTGTGTTTCGCCTAAAATACTGATAAGATCCAAAATCTTACTAGCAGCAGGGCAGATTTTTGTTAACTTCTGAATAATATTTTGCGCGGAAATTATATCAGACCTCCAATATTCTGCAGATTCTGAAATTGGGTCATTTCGGAGACAAACTAAGGGCATTAAAACTGCAGGAATCAAAAAATATAAAGAGTACCAGACTTCCATTCTGTTGTATCTCGTATTTTCTTCCCAAAATTTTGCCATACTGGTAATCGTTTCACTACATTCTTTTAAGCATAAATTTGCAGCTTGTGATTCATAAGTATCTTCATTATCTGCATTTAACTTTTTTGGATCTAAAATAACTCTTTTCAACAAAAAAGTACGAAACATTATAATCTTCAAATTTCTGTACCTCCATTCAAGTACGAAAAGCGCAAGTTTGAATCTTAAAGAAACGTGAGCTTCTTTTTTAAAGTAATTAGGTATTAATTTTCGCCATCTTTCAAGATAAAGCTTGTCCCAATCCAATAATAGTTGTGCAGATGGGAACGGATCGGTTATGATTCTTTCATAAATACTATTGGTTAGCAAATGAAATAAAGACTGTAGTCTAACACTTGTAAAAATAGTTGGTTGTTCTTCTTCATCGGGAAACTTAACACTAAGAGCAGTCAAGTTTGAATCCAATATATTTAATGGCAACCTTGTATCAATTCCAGAACATGGAATACCTAATGGCCTTCCATAGCCAATTGTTTGGCCACAATCAAATATATATAAACACCACCAAATTCTTCTTCTCATTTCTTGATCCAAAATAGATTCATTTGAGTCATCTATTTGTTTATGTAATCTAAGTCCTAATGCCATTCTGACAGCTAATCCTAAATAATTATATCCAGAATTAGGTCGATCCCTCTTTTGCAAATAATTAGACATTAAGGTTAACGTCTGTACCAAAGTGATATTACCAGTTTCTAAAACATCTATTGATAGCTTAGATTTTGCCATGTCAAAAAGTTCCAAATCTTCACTTTCTTGTTGTGAAGTTGCTGACATAAACGAGCCAATTGCAGCAACAATGTAATATAAGCTTTCCCAATCCGGCTCCGGCCGTGGAATTATTTCGTTCAATTGAGCCATGAAAGTAGGTTTATGAATGATAGGATATGAAATGTGATAAGTTTCAAAATATTGTTCAATATAATTTTCTATCCTCTGCTTGCTTAATTTTTGTTGAGAATATTCAGAGCCATTTCGTATGGCATTTTTATGCCCCTCTATTCTTGTATCGTGTAAAAAAAATCCATTACCAACCAAATTAATAACAGCCGAGCTAAATACAGTTCCAAGATAACCACTTTCTTCTGTTGTAGCCTTTCCATCAATAACTGAAGGTTGCGTTTTCGCATCGTATCGATTCCTTTCATCCCAATTAAAATTTGAGCTAATTGATGCTGGTTGTAACTTCATACCTTTAAAATACTTCCTTCGAAACTGACGATCATTGGGATTTATTTCATCAACATTAACGCTTGATGGTAAAAGCTGAGGTATTTGAAAATCTCCTTCCCCCACCATAATTCCATATTGTTGTAAGTTACCTTTTTGATACATATCTAAATTATTTCGTTTATCATAAACTGAGTTATCATCAGTTAAAAGCGATTCTATATTAATGGTCCCTGAAGTTTGTGGAGTTATTAGATTATTCATTCTTTGATTGCCCGTTGTTCGATCTAAGTTATTTCTGTCACAATCAGGACCTTCATTTACAAGTTTCTTTCTTTTGCGTGGAACTTTATCCAAATATGTAGTAAATTCGGGAATATCACTAATGTTAGATCCATTCCTCACTTTCAGTAATAAGCTTGAGAGTTCAACATCAGAAATATAGTTCATCAACAATTGTTTCACAATATTCAATTCTTCTTCAACTTCAGTTAAATGTTTCCTAGTTAAAGGAGTTTTGCAATGTTTCTCATACAAACAATGCCTTTTATACTTTAAACACGAGGCACATACAGGTACTTCTCTTGAACATTTCATTCTTCTCCTCTTACATTCGTTACATGAGAATTTATTAGAATCTGTCAGCAGACTATCCGCAGAAGTTGCTACAGACTTAGTAGACGGAGTTGTCATAAAGATATTGTATTGTAAAAAAATAACTATGCAAAGTATTAGTAATAAAATAACTATTCAAATAGTATTATGGTAATTCAGATCGATAGTGACATTAGCCTAACAGGCTATATTTACACCTAAGAATCATATATTTTATATGTAGTGGAGAGAAAACATCCTTGATTTCAAAAAATAAGGTTACCCGGATGTATTACGATTAGATATCAGAACCAATTCCTATACACTATGAAGCAATCGGACAACATATATACACTACAAGTTGATGAAGACGAACAGGGGATAGCTTAGCTCAACACTGGGTCATGTTAGCAGCTGGTTTGATGATTGAGAAATGACTACACAGCCAGGCTTAATACCTCCCAAAAGTAATATATAATATTCATTAACTAGATATCAAGGAGTTTGTTGACTTGTAAATTAACATGAGCTTTCTATATGACCATTTAAAGCAATTTGATACAAAATGAAATCGAATGCAAAATTTTCATACAAACTTTAAAAAAACAGAGTCCAAAATAAGAGCAAGACATGGCATTCGAGGTATATCAATGATAAGAAACATGAAGTCCAAAATATCTAGATAGATATAGTAGCTACTACATTTGTAAAGTCTTTTAAATCGCTGCCTTGATTAGCGACCTATATGAAAGTCTAGGTATCGCTTGTAGATTTGAGGAACACAAAAATAAAGGGTTTATTCTCCGAATAATATCATCGCCATCTAACGCTCTATTAAACGAGAAACTTTTTTTTACATTTTGAAAGTACAAATTTAGTAGTCTTTTCGTTTATTTGTACGAAACAGATCTAATTAGTCATCATATAAGCATCTAATAAGAAACTTCAATGATAGTCGTTCACTTCTTAATTTCCGATACAATTCTATGCCTCTGAGCTTTTTGCAGTTCACTTTGAATTCTATTCAATACATCACCTTCATATTCTGCCTTCTCACTACCATAAACGTATTCATGGCCACTCTGTAAGGCATACCATGCTCTTTCAGCCACGTCTCTTGCATCATCTTTCTCACCAGCTCCAATCAAACTTTCAGCAAGGCCAGCATTTTTGAAAAAATTTGTTTCTGTTGCCCCTGGCATAAGAAGAGTCATATCTACACCTTTCCCTTTAAGCTCGTTCCGAACAGCCCAGAAAAACGAATTCACAAATGCCTTTGTAGCTCCATAGACAGCTTCATAAGGAATAGGAGTTGTTCCAGAGAGAGATGATGTCATTAAAACCTTCCCCCCACCTCTTTCAATCAACCTGGGAATAAATATTTTCGATAAATGGACATAGGAATCAACATTCAATCGAATAATTTCTAATTCCTTTTCCAATTTGCTGTTTTCTATGAAGTCACCTCCTAATCCTTGTCCAGCATTAATCACTAGAGTATCAATGTTCCAATTATTACTCTCAACCTCCGCATGAATTCTTTTGATTTCATTGAAATCACTTAAATCTGCTGTCAACAAGTGAACTTCAGAACCATAATTTTGCAATTCCTCCTTCAAAATTTCCAATTTGTCCTTATTCCTAGCAACAGCAATAATGCCATAATTATTTTTAGCGAATATACGTGCTAATTCTAAACCAATTCCGTTTGATGCACCTGTAATCAATGCAAACTTACTTTTGTCAGCCATAGTCTTATCCATACTAATAATCTTATCGACGTTAAGTATATATTTAGCATGTTCATAGCCTAGTTTATATACTTTCATCAAAAGTATTGCTTAGTAATTATGCATTTGTCTAAACTACATTAGGTAATGCATGCGAAGGTTGCTACAAAATACCAAGTACTGCAAAATGGTGCGACTCAGCTATATTGGGTCTACTGTCAACCTTTTTTTCAATTTTTACATTGAAATGGGTCATAACATAACGTAGAATTTCTCTAAATCTGGGTTACGAAATTTACCTTTTCTCAGGAAAATCTATTTAAGAATACCTTCACCTTGGTAAGAAGCTGGATACAGTCAGACCTCGAAATACAAGTATTGCAAGCGACGATTTGTAGCTAAACAATAAAAGAAGCAGCCAGAAAACTTAGTATCGTCAAGACTATTCAGCAATCATCCTATTTTCATAACCAGGTTTTCAATAATCCACTATTACAATGAGCCACTGATATCAGCTCATTAATTAATTTTTCTACGCTAATGAAAGTACGAGAAAGTTATTGAGGGTAGCTCTCAACCTTAAGAATATTCCCATTGAAGCAAATGTTAGAAAATTTAAAAATCTTGTCACAGATAAGTATTTTAAGCTAAGTTTCTATCTGTTATATTTTCTATTATTTTTTTGGAGCTGTTTTAGAAGTTTTTTTTAGTTTCTTCAACAAATTTTGAGTCCTTAATCCTTATGATTTGAAGGTAAATCGTTACGTATAAATTTCTATACGGATTTTGATAAATTATGTATTAAAGAATTCACTTTATTTTTTAAAGTTCGTAGAAAGAAAACAGTTAAACATTTAGCAATACTTACAAGCAAGATCTACAAATTATGTATAACATACTGGCTTCTACTGTTCAATGTTATCAGAAATTAAAAGCTACTACCAAGAGCATTCCAAAGAAAGTTATTTGCTGAAGTAGAAAATTGCAATAGAGGGTGAATCTGAATCAGCGGTTAGAAAATTTAAACTAAACGTTTGTACTCTTTGCTTCGATCATTCCTCATAGACAAATATCAATCCTCATTTTAAAGCAGATTACAGGGTAATTCATATTAAAAAATGGTTTTTTTTAATTGGGAATAGAAGTCGAGTAAATCGGGAGCCATCTTCCATAGATGTATCCTAGGCATCGGTACAAGTTTCATCCTATATTCTACGAAAATATATATTATACAAAGCTAGACCTATTCTGGACCACTGATGATACATTTGTGACAGTTATTTCCTCCTTTAATAAGGTCATAGGCATCGATAGCTTCATCGAATTTAAATCTATGGGCTATCAAGCTTTCAAAGTCAATAGCCGCGTTTTCTTTACCATTTCTATGGTTTTCATCCAAAATAGCTACACTAGTCTTGTAATCATTGAAGCCGTATCTAAATGACCCAAATAAATTCAATTCTTTAGTAGTAAACTCTCTCATTGGGAAAGAAACAGGCTTTGAAGAGTTACCAATTTGAATATGGCGTCCACCAACTCTCAAAATATCAATGGAACTTTTAATGCATGGTTCTGCACCATTACATTCCATCTTTAGTAGTAAACTCTCTCATTGGGAAAGAAACAGGCTTTGAAGAGTTACCAATTTGAATATGGCGTCCACCAACTCTCAAAATATCAATGGAACTTTTAATGCATGGTTCTGCACCATTACATTCCATTACGACAGAAGGTTCAGTATTGTCAAATGCAGCAATTAAATCCTTGTTGCTGCCAGATTTAGGGTTAAAGGTGTGGGTTGCAACTCCAATTTCTCTAGCCATTTCCAATTTTGAATCGAAAACATCTACCACCATGACTTTGGTTCCCCAAACTTAGTATCTACTGCAGCAGCTAATAAACCAACTGGACCAGCACCAAATACAACAACTGCATCACCGAACTTAATAGAGCCCAATTTTGCGGCATGGACTCCAACAGTCAATGGTTCCACTAATGCTCCTAATTCTAATGAAACATGATCAGGTAATTTGGCCAAGAAATCTTGAGGGCTTTTGTAGTATTTACATAAAGTACCAGGAGGAATAACGCCTCCATCTTCTGGGTTAGTAGTAGCAGCGAAAACCTTGTGGGGACATAAATTGTAATGTCCACTTTTGTATTTTCACTAGTCTAGGTGGCATACATGGCTCTATTGCAACCTTGTCTCCAACCTTTAAAGAAGTAACTCCTTTTCCAACTGCAGAAACAACTCCCGAAGTTTCATGGCCTAAAACGGCGATCTCAAACCAAAGTTTTCAATTGCTCCATATGTGTAGTAGTGAATATCTGAACCGCAGATACCAGTCTTTTTAACCTCGACTATGACATCAGTAGGCTGGGTGATTTCTGGGGCATCATATGATTCAAACGTGATATCGTTGATCTTATTTAAAACTAAGGATAGGTTTGGTGTCATTTTCGTTTGCTTGATATTATTATAGGTTATAAATTGACTACTATCCATGGTTTAAATATGAATAATAGTATACATACAAGTATCTAAGCTTTGTGTGTCATACATTATTGTTCTGTCAATTAGACGCTTCCGCGGAAGGTTAAAAACAATGCGCGTGGCATAATGCACCGGGGCGACTGTCTCCCTAAAAGTATTCTCTTAAATATTTTGCAAACTTAAGATCTACAAATCTTATAGAGGCTTCAAAAGTTCACCTTTTATTGCAGTCAGATATATACAGTAGAATACAGAAAAAAAGTGAATACGTTAGTCACTTGTACCTATCTTTCAACCTTTGCATCTACACTATATGATGTTGAAAGTAACTGGAAAGAAGAATAAATACATTATATACAGAACCAGAGAATTCAGGATATCTGCGTTTATAGAAATACTTAGAACTTTTGTATTGATCTAATATACATTAGGTATTCTCCTATCCTTATTTTCAATTTTTATTAAACCATCCGGCTTTTGAAACTCTAAAGCTTACAATGTTTCAAATTACTAAACTTTCGTTTTTTGCAGTAAATTGGAGGTTCTATTACTATTATATACTATTATATATCTTCTTCATGTATAACCCTAGATTTATCATTCCATTTGAGATTTGTAACGGCCATTCTTCTATGTATGTACAATGGTTTCAATGATACAACATCCTTCTTTAAAACATGTTTTTTGAACCCATGAATAAGTTCTTTAGTACGAAAGTTAGCATGTTTTCTAAGAGACACTGAAAATACATCGTCTAATTCCTCCAATGTCAAACCCTTTGTTTCTGGAAGAAACCATAGAACAAGGAAAAAACCAACAATGTTCCAAGCTGCATACCATCCAAATGCACCTTGTGACTTAAATGCATTTTTAAGGCGGGGCCATGTAAAAGCCAATATGAAGTTAAAAAACCAGCAAGTCGAAGTAGCAAATCCCATACCTAGATCACGAATGTATAAGGGAAATGCTTCTGCTGAATATGTGAATGGAATTGGTCCTTCACCAAAATTGTAAAAAATTGCAAACAAATAAATACCAATTGTTATACAAGCTAAGCGACCATCTCTGCTTGTATCCTCAGAAATCCAGAACCCAAAACCGGCCATTAGTAGAGAAAGAGACATCAACGGAAATGTTGCAAGCAACAAATTTCTACGACCAACACTGTCAATGGTGTAGAAAGTGGGTATACATGAGACAACCTCAACCATTCCAAATCCCCAAGAAGCTAACATAGCTTTGATTTCAGAAAGATCTGATTCAACAAAAATAGATGACGAGTAGTAAGATATAACGTTAATACCACAAAATTGTTGCATGAACATAACAATCCATGCTCCAAGGGCGGCATTCCTGTTTCTCCTTACAGAAAACATCTCAATTACTCTTTTGTAGAAACTAACTCCTACATAGGAACCTTCTTCATTCAACAAAACATATTGGTAAAAACAGTCACGAGCAGCTTCAATTTCACTATGCCTTAGAATTTTCAATGAATCGAAAGCATCCCTATGCTTATGTTTACCCATTAGCCAACGAGGAGATTCTGGTACGTAGGGTATTTGAATTAGTACAAAAATTGCAGGAATGCAAGCAGACGCTAATGTTAACCTCCAATTTATTCCACCTGAAATACCATGGTCTCCTACATAGTAAAAGGCCAATGATGAGACATAACCCAACATAACTCCCACACAGGTGAATAGTTGCCAAAGCATAACAAGGGCACCTCTTATATGAGCCGGAGCCGTTTCTGCTGTATATGCAGGAACTGTTGCAGTCATTATACCCATACCGAATCCCATGAAAAAGCGGGCAATGAATAAATGGAACCATTTCAAGTTAACAAGCCCTTGCCAAATACAGGACAATGCCGTAATTACACAAGACCAAAATATACACCACTTCCTACCCAATTTTCTATTCCAATAATCAGAAGTCCAACACACAATAGAGGAGCAAAGGTACGGAGCACCATTAACCAAGCCCTCGATCAAATCATAGTTTTTCATGCTAGGGATCCCCATAGCCAGTGGAAAGAATAGGTTAGCTCCGTTCACCACTGACTCATCCATTCCTTGGACACATGCTGCCATGGAGCCCAAAGCAACAACTTCTAACAATTTCCGTGGGATGTGCCATTTTTTTCGACTCTCAATCTCAAGTGCCAGCTTTTCCCTTTCGCTCAAAAATTTCATGGATCTGAAACCCGTTGGAAACCTTGCCACTGCTGCAGCTCTAGAAAAAAGCTCAGGATTTAAGCCATGCTCCATAGCGTATTTTCTGCCCATACCCATCACCTGCTCCTCCGAGTATTGGGTCAAAATATTACCCTCTTCATATTGAGGTTCGTCATCACCTTTAATGACTCCATTCAAGCTTTCTTTGGAATTGCTAATAAAAATTGTCTCAGAGATTTGTCCCTCTTCGTTGCTTTTCATTATCACAGATACTTAGCAAAATGGAGTTTGTGATACGAGGATTTCGTAGATTTAAATATGAGACTTTTTAAAGTTTCTGCATTCTGTTTTTACATTTTGCGGACTGTTAACCGAAACTGAAATTGCTATATTATTACATGATTTGCTGTTATCCTTACTATTTTCTCCGTCAAGTTGAATACATGCCGAGACTTAATGATAAGACTATCAATACTCATTCAAAATTTGTACATAATAAAAGTGGGGTTTTGTGGGGTTGTAAAGTTATCAGTGATCTACTTCGGATTTGACTTATCTTATTGCATATAAAATAATTTGTAACCTTTTAGCGGTATAGAGTGCACCTTTTTTTTTCTGCAAGTCTCATTTAATATACAGGTTGAATATATTTATTGCCATAAAAAAAGACGCAATGTACAGAGACTACCTGATTATTGATTCTTCTTAAAAAACTGCAACTTGAATCTATGAATTTTAATTTCTGAAAGAGGCAAAAGCCAAAGAGCTAAAAGTATTGCAGGATTATTCGCATATACTAGTAAGCGTTTTTAAAATAATTTTACTATAAGATGTTTTATTCGAGGACCTAACTAAATTATAAAAGATGTAATTATATTTACTTCAAGATTAATTTCTCTGTAATATAATTACAGGCAATATAAATTGATAAAATAATCCAATATTATGAGCTTTTTCCCTCTTTCTCTTCTTTTAACTGAACATAGCTTACAAAGATGTAATATTTTAAAACAGAATCTAAGATAATAAAACACTCTAAAATAATATTTATGCATATAAAAAATTATTCTAAATCTTCAATAAGAACTTTCATTGCTCCAGATTTTGGATTTCCTGCAATTTTGAAAGCTTCAGCTGCATCTTCGAGTTTAAACCTATGAGTAACTAAGTTATCTAATTTGATGATCCCTGCTTCTACCAATTTAATAACAGTGGGCCATGTATTAGCATATCTGTATTGGAAGGTAATATTAATTTCCTTCACAGATAAGAGCATAAATGGAAATGTTTGGTGGTTTTTTCCGACACCAATAATATGCAATTTTGCACCAAAATCAAGAGCATGTGTGGCAAGTTCAAGAGAAGATTCGACTCCGGTACATTCAATTGCTACATCAAATGAATTTGTACCATTTCCTGTTACCTTTTGCACATTTTCTTCTAAAGAGCCATTAACAAGCGCAGTGCTAGCACTTGGAATTTCCTTTTTGATAAAATCAAGCTTCGATGGTTCAATATCAGTTACCATAATAGGATAAGCTCCTGCTGCTTCTGCTGCCTTTGCGGTTGCGAAACCAATAGGGCCAGCTCCACAAATGAGAACTGATTGACCTAGTCTAAGATTGATATGTCTAATTCCACAAAACACAACTGAAAGAGGCTCCAAAAGAGCACCTTGCAGATAACCAAGTGAGTTGATTTTATGGCAAAATGCAGCAGGATGTTTGATGTATCTTCTTAAAAAACCATGGACAGGAGGTGTCGAGCAAAATTCCACATTCTCGCATCCATTATATTTACCTGTCAAACAAGGGTTGCAAGTATGGCACGGAACTCCTGGTTCAAGGGCTACCTTGTCCCCTACCTTCAAATCTGTGACCTTTTTACCAATAGCTAAAACCTCCCCTGCCGATTCATGTCCCAAAATGTGTTCGCTCTCAACGACCATGGTTGGTCCTATACAACCATGCTTCTGAAAATGAATATCAGAACCGCAGATTCCAGTGCTTCTAACGTGGATCAATACTTCCTCGTCTAAAAGATCCTCAACACCAGGTGTCTCAATTTCAGATACATAAAGATCGTGCTTAGGGTTGGTGAAAACTCCAATGTTTTTTTCGGATACCATCTTATTTATTTTTTGTATGATAATAAAAAATCTTTGTAAACCTGGCATTCACAATGATTTAAATAAGTGCAGGGAAATCTTGCAAGTAGGTAAATTCAACTTCAAAGACCCGAATACCGGGAAATCTATCGGAGTTTGAAAAGGTTCTCATCAGTTACTAGACTCATAATCGCCTTAGAATAGCTACTCTAGACCTACTTGCTGTGACTAATTTTACAACTGAGAATAAAGTGTGCGATAATGCAAGTATTCCAGGGTGATGCTTTCCGCCCGAACAGGACACAGTCAACCTTTTCACTGCGAGCGCGCGCAATTTTTTATTGCCATGCGCCCCTGGAATAGGAGGACTGTCAACCTGTTGATTGTTTCAAAATTCTTTGAAAAATTCTTTGAAGCTGCGAAAGCATCTGTCTGAACGATATAAGCTATGGTATTAAAGTTATTTCCTCATATACTATACCTCAAAATATTCAGACTTATCAAATTGAGATTACCTATTCAAATGCTGCTATCAATAAATGGTAAAAATTCTATCTCTTAATTATGGGTCCACTATCGAACTACATAATTAGTAGTCTACTTTGTTTATGGAGAATTTATATTTTTATTCGCGGCATGTAATACCGATACTATGAGTATGCTAATAATTCGGTGAAATTGCCGGAAATTTAAATAAAATCCCCCTGCACACCAATTGTATAATAGTATAAATATGAAAGATGGTATGTGCTTGATGAAACAGATAATATTTTTAATTTATTATAAAAATGCTTTTCCAGAATAAAGAATCTCCAGTATTGGAACAATTCTCCTTAAATGGAAAAGTTTCTTTGATTACAGGCGGTCTGAGAGGTATTGGTTTGGCTGCCGCAAAAGGCTTAGCAGAAGCTGGATCCCAAATTGCAATTACTTACAATACATCGGGAAGAGATTATATAGCTGAAATTGAGAAGCAATTTTTTGACTTAGGAGTTAAATTTAAAGCTTATCAGTGTAATGTGTCTGAAAAAGAACAAATAATTAAATGCGTTAACCAGGTTCTTGCAGATTTCAAAAGATTGGATGTTGTGGTACCAAATTCTGGTATTACTTCTCAAGCGCCAGCTGAAGACTTCAGTGAGGAAGCATATAGGAACACTATGGCTGTTAACTTGGATGGTGCCTTCTTTACGGCTCAAGCTGCAGCCAATTCTTTTAAAAAGCAAAAAAAAGAGGGTAAATTAGACCAAGGAAGAATTATATTCACAGCTTCAGTCTCTTCTCTAGTGGTCAATATCCCTCAAAATCAAGCTCCATATAATGCTTCAAAAGCTGGCTTAGTAAGATTAGCAAAATGTCTTTCCGTTGAATGGGTCGATTTTGCACGTGTTAATTGCGTATCACCGGGATTTATTACTACAGATATGCTTCATTCTTTACCAAGCGAATGGAGAGATTCGTGGTTGTCAATGGTTCCAGCTCAAAGATTCTGCTTGCCTTACGAATTAAAAGGTGTTTATGTTTTTTTAGCTAGTGATGCTTCTTCTTACATAACAGGCGATGAACTTGTTGTAGGTGGCGGTTATACTTTAACTTAAGATTACAACACTTGAGGCCCAATTCTTTTCTTATTTGGTAAGTTGCATTGAAGTATCGCAGGTGGTATCGTTATCCATTTGATTAATTTTTTAGTATATATAATGGGTCAGCCCCCGCGAATATATACCGAATTTGTTTATTCAATTATCTGTCTTATTCAAGCTTCCATTACATGAATACTTCCTGTTTATGATCTATGGTGTTACTTAACTCATTAATAGTGACATCGTCAATTTTGTACGTAATCTTCGCATTTTGAGAACCCCACAAAATCACAAAACTTCCTACAATGAGAATTCTGAAACATATATTTATTTATGCTAAGCTTATTCGATTTCCTATAAATTGATGGAATTTCTATACCCTGCAATTGGGTAGAAGCGTGACAATCCCATACAAAAAACTGGAATCGTGGTTTTATTTACTTTTGAAAGCTCCATGACGACATGGCTCCTTTGAAACCCAGACAAATAAACATAAAATTGCTTGATATACAAGATATCAATGAATGCAATTTTAAATTGTATAAATACTTAAATTATGCTAGTCTCGAACTCGAAAAGATGGGTCAACTCAAAATCGTAAACTGTCTTTTTTTCGCATTGTAGACTCTCTATGTAAACAACTTCTATTAAAGAAATTTTACCTGAAACAGACACATAAATGTTTGCTAGCCTAACATCATTATGTGAAATTCCTATCAGATGAAGCTCTTTGAGTCTTGACTTGATAACTCTGTAAACTGTTTTGTTGTTCCACTTTTCTTTTGGGACCTCCTTCCCTAGGCATTCAAATATATGCATCGGGTGATCGGAAAATCCGTTCCAATAACCAGAAACAAGGAGTTTTGGAAATTTAGAAGCAAATTCTGATTTAGCAATTTTTGCATTAATTGAAAGCTCATTGAAGAACATACCTTAGTACCCCTTTTTTTCGGGAATCTCCAAACACATCAAACTATTCTCTTCCCACAATCTACTAGAGTAATAGTATAATTTAACAAGAACAGTGGATGGGAGTTTCAAATCAGGATAAAATTCTGCGGGATCGTAGATAACTCGACAATATGTGTTACCATCAATGACATCAAACCTATCACTGACGTCATTTTCTCTTATGAAGTCCAAGTTGCCTGAAAATCCACGTCTCGCTAATTTTCCAGAAGATCCAGAAGCGTCTCTAGGACGAACGTTAAAAAATGGATCCAGCTCTTCAATTTTTTTTATCTCGGTGTTT
>NW_015385505.1:0-50133 GCF_001447935.2 Debaryomyces fabryi
AAAAACAAAAAAAAAGAAGTGGCGACAACTGCAGGACTCGAACCTGCGCGGGCAAAGCCCAAAAGATTTCAAGTCTTTCTCCTTAACCGCTCGGACAAGTTGCCTTATTCTTAAAAATTCTACAAATTTTAATCAATATGTATACAAAATAATCCCATTCAATCTTATAATAAATATTTTCACATTTTTTTTTGAACGATCTCTACATTGAAATTATAATTAATTATTTATTCATTATCATTAAGCGTTATATATGTATCCAGTACTGCTAAATTAAGATGTTTTTTCTTTTCACTTTTTACCATTAATTCTAAATCCTCAATATTTTGAATTTCATTTGACTTGTTAGTATCCATCTTGTAAAGCCCTCTATGTCCCTCTAATTGAGTAATAGCGTTGGCTCTGATTTGACCAAGAACAACTCTGTGAGCCTTACGAGCTGGTAATGACCTGTCGAATACTTTATCCATATCCTCCAAGGCAATACCCTTTGTTTCAGGAACACAGAAAAACACAAATGGGATGGATAATGCTGCTAAACACGCAAAGAAAAAGTAAATACCATATTCCATTGTGTCAATCATTTTGGTAGTGAATCTTGACATTATGAAAATAGGAATCCAGGAAATAGCCGCATTGATTGCTTGGACAAATGATCTAATATTCTGATCGAAGACTTCACTTCCAACAACAAATGGACCACCAGACCAAGCCAAAATAAACGAGGCAATCCAGAAGTACATCATCACAATAGCAGCAGTACCACCTGGGCCAGCTTCAACTCCTGGTTTAGAAGGATCATTAACCTTCAAATAAGCACCGATGTACCAAAAGCAAATGGAACATACTGTGGAAGAAACCATGAATGCCTTTCTTCTACCAAACGTGTCAACAATAAACAAAATGTAGATGAAGGTACACACAAATTTGACCACACCAAACATACCCGTTGAAAATAATGTGGCATTTGTTCCTTTAACCCCTAAATTGGCGAAAATAATAGGGGAGTAGTAATTGATAGATTGAATTCCCAAGAAATTTTGAAACAAAAATAACGAACAGGTGATAAGTAACCTGAATAAGATTTTGTGATCTTTGAAGAACACTTGTTTGAATGGATCCCATAATTTGAGACCAATATGAAGCCTTTGTGATTCTATAGATTCTTTAACCTGGTTAACCTCATAGACCATGTATTCATCATCTTCCGGTAAGTTTCTAAACCATTTTAAGTTTTTAATAGCTTCATCATGTTTGCCTACACTGTACAACCATCTTGGACTTTCTTTCATAATAACACTTCCAGCAAAGAAGATACCACTTGGGATTAACTGCACTGCAAAAGGAATAAACCACTGTTTTTTGGAAGGACCAATATGAGAATCAATCCCATAGTTGATCCAAAATCCAACTAAATCACCAATTCTCCAACCGATTTCATACAAAGCAATCACTCTACCTCTAATTGCAGGAGGCGAAATTTCACTCAAATACACTGGAGTTAAGTTTGTAGAGAAACCTACTGCCAACCCAGCTAATACTCTACCGACGTAAATTGGTGCAAGGCCATTCTTTGACAGAGCTGCTAACATTATAGCCGATCCTATTGTAATGGTGGTTGCACTAATGATCAAGGAAATCCTTCTACCCAAATAGAATGAAAAAGGGTACGAGAATAATGCTCCGAAGAAACATCCCGCATGAAAGACAGAAATAACATTGGAAATTATATCTCCTGCTTCGTTCTCTGACATTTTATCAAGGCCGAACTCTGACCTGAAAGATGGTAATGACACTGTACCCCCAATAAATCCACCATCATACCCGATAATAATAGCTGCCGATGATGCAAGAAGAGCTGTTCCATACACTCTCCAGTTATAAACCTGTGATGGAGTGGGTCTGTCCTCTACCTTTTCGAATTTCAAGCCACCAACAATTTTATTCAATAACAGTCTACGTGGTCCACTTACTGATGATTGTCCCATAGAAGATGTATCTATGTTTTTAGAAGATTGCAGTGAAATACACAGTTGAGATTTGATCTTATCATCCATGATGCTTTTCTATAGTTAATTTTATAATCCTCTAACTATATCTCATATCAAAGCATATACATATATATATATGCTTTTCTAAATATTTGACTCTTTTGTTACCCCACAAGCAACAGTTTTATTATCTGTACAAATCGTCTATGTAATACTTAATTTACGGACGAACTGAGATTCAGCAGCGACTAGATAAATTTTTACGTGAGTGAAGTGTGGAGGGGCGTGGAGGATACCACGCAATTATAGATATTTTGAGGATTAATTATATGATCCCCCAAACACCTATTTGGGGGTCTGATGGAGGATTCAAGTATAATCCTTTTGGGTTCTCTATATAATTATACTATTAACTATGGGACTTGCCCCCACATAAATATTTGGGGGATTGTGTGGAGGTAAAGGAAATTCAAACACGAGCCTCTAAATAGACCATCTTTGCTAATGAAAGTCACTAAAATCCGTCATTGCCAAGTTTTAATTCCAAGTCCTTGATTGCAGCACTAAGTTCACTCTTATTTTCCATTAATGGTGTCAATTCGTCGAATCTTCTCTGTTTTGTGACTTGTTCAATAAGGGTTTCCACTAAGAATTTTTGTTCATTCATTACCATCAAACTTTCTCTTAATTCCCTAATTTCTTTCTTCGTTAACTTCGGGGTCGCTACAGACTGCTCATTTGGCTTCATCAGCTCTAGTAATTTATTTTCCTGCTGCTTATACTCCTTGTTTAGAACTTTGACATTAACTAACGTTTCCTGTAAAAATATGGTACATCCTTGATAAATGTTGTTAATCAATTTTGCATACGGTAAGTATGCTTCTTTTACGGCTAGTCTATCATTAACTTTATCAAAAAATTTGGTTTTAAACAGAATTGTTAAGGACTCAAAGTCTTTCATGAATGCCATTAATTTAATCCTTAGTTTGTTCGTAGCTTGGTTATTGGGGTCCGTTACTAATTTTTTATACCTTGGTATCATCGCTTGAATCTTTCTCTTGGTCATTAATATCTCAGTATAAACTAAGAATATGCCGTCTTCTTTAGAATCTTTTAGACTCTTTAATTTCCATTCATGCAACAAATCGTTTTTGCAGTTGATACAGCACCTTACAGAAAATCTATTGTCTTCCGTGTTCAACAAATCATCAAGATTCAGTTTTACGAGAGGTGAATAGTTTAATGTTACTAGTTTATCTAGTAATTTACTCAAAGGAACAACAATCAGACAGTTTGACCTTTCTCCAAATGAATCATCACAAACTATTTTACCACACAACCTACAGTGATGCTTTCTGATCAACATGCTGAATTTTGTTAAGCAAATATTACAATGAGTTATTTTTGCATCAATTTGCCAGTTGTCATGACCAACAATCTCCTGTTCACTTTCCAATATGGAATCTTTAGAATTGTTTAACGATAACCATCGTATGTTGTTTAGTATTGTCTTATCCCTTGTAGATAAAAAATTGTCAGCATGGAGATTGACTACCTTGATAAACTTTTTTTGAATTTTATTTCTCACCAATTCTTTGGTATCAACATAAGATTGTCTTTTTTGAAGGAAAATGCTTGTTACATCATGAACATTGGACTGTGTACCTTCAATTAAATCTGGCTTTGCAAGATAACATTTCTCACAGCACCTGCACCATTGGCCCTCTTTTGTAGTATCATATAGAGGCTCCTTGTTGTCCTCAGAATTTCTTAACTTTACCTTATTGTAGGTATGCTGGTTACAAAACAAGTCTCCGCATTTTCTGCAATTCACAATACCATTTTTGACGTTTAATGATTTATTGCAAGTGGGATGTGTACATACATTTTGAGATGTCAGTGGCTTTTTCCAATGTACTCTAGTTACTCTAGCTCTCAGTTTATCCATCGACGGAGAACTTGCATTTGAGCGAGCATCATGAAGACTGCCTTCGTTTGTTGTTATATTATCGCTGAGACTAAATTCTTTACTATTGTCTATCAAATCAAGCTTGATTGTCTTTCGTTTGACAGGTGTGACTATTTCTTGTGATGGTTTCTTTCTAAACCATTTTGTTATGTCATTATTAATAAATTCATTACTCAAGACTTTAGGAAGAACAGTTGCGTTTGTCTCTTCATTTGCTTCCCCTGCTCCTGGTGTAGTTTCAGATATATTATGCTCATCGTCAATATGCTGGTTCAACTGATATAGACTAATCATCTGCTCATTACAAATTGGACACATAACATCTTCAGCTACGTTATCTGTTATGTTGTATGTATTCTTATGATCATATGAATGGTCCTCTTCCTCGATTGAGTCATTTGGGCCAAATATTGTATTTCTTTCCTCGTTTCGCTTTGGCGTGGGACTGGCATGAGAATCTGGATTTGAATTCGAAAACAAGTTGCTTGACTTGTCATTCTGAACATTGGCAGGTGACTTAAACGGCGACCCTAATACCCTCCTCAGTGTGGGGGGTTTTAAGTTAGACAGAGCCATAATTCATTCTGTACCGATATATCACTAGTACTACGAAGCCATATAGAGATTATCATCGATTTTAGGATCCCCCCGGAAATCGACACTCATGGAACATCAATACACGTGCCACACATACTTAAACACCCGGAAGTCAAACGTTCTGAATAATGGAACCTGTTCCTACAGTGGCCAGGGTTCTACTGGCGTGACACCTCTATTGATATAAGCAATTCTTGCAATTCTACGCATGGTTATTCTTTTGTACTGTATTCATTTTTAATCAATATATAGAGAATCGAAACTCTCGTGTTATACAGGAAATGCTAATTTATCTACAATTAAGCAACTTGTTCAATAATAGTTGGAACCCCCTATAAAAGCAATAGCAATACGGAATGGATGTCTACACTATGCTTTCGTTCAAAGATAACCCATCTTCTCAATGATTTAATCTAATTTTTGCACTAACGATTCTAAAGCCTTACCGATGTCCAAGTTTGGATCTTCCCAGTTGATAGATCCGCTGCTTTGTTGAGGAGCAGGTGTCTTAGCTTGGTTCTTATTGGCGTATTCAGCTTTAGCTTGCTTGATTAAGTTTTCTTCCTTTTTCCATTGGGAAAGCGATTGTCTTTCGGCCTCACTTGATTCTAAGTTATATCTGTGGACAGCACCATAAACAACACCAGCTCCTAAAAGGGAGTACCTTAAAACATTGAATGTAGCAGACATCTTAGTTCTTCTTTTTTTTGATTAATTACTTCTGGTAAGTCTACCTATATTGATGGTTGTATGGGTATTTTTCATTATTTTACCTTTGTTTCCCTCGTTCGGGTGGAAAATTTCATTGGATAAAAAAAAAGATTACATAATCCAAACATACTGCACAAAACCCCAAACCATTTTACTATAGAATATCTACGACACTTGATATGGAAGGACGCTAGATATGGTCCTTTTAAATACGACAAATCCAATTAATAAAGGTGTAATATATATAATTGTGATTGTTATGCTGTTGCTTGTATCTTTTGCTACGAAGAGAGGATTTTCGACGGGATGTAACACGGCTAGAAGTACGATCAGCAAAAGAACATTCGGATTTTCATCATCGTGGTCGCAAGGTTCATCTCATCATGGGGGATCAGCCAGTGCAGCGGCTAACAACTTTGCTGCGACATCGACGAAGTTGATGCCATACAATATTGCGGTGGCGTACCAACCGAAGGATAGAGAGGAATCGAACCTCTTTAAGAGCAAAAACCATAAAGCTAGCCCAGCACAGAAGTCGCCTACGGGAGAAGACAATTTATTCGTGTCCGAGAAGTCACAGGATGGCTACGTTGCTCTTGGAGTGGCAGACGGAGTGGGAGGATGGTCGGAAGCTGGGTACGATTCGTCGGCCATTTCTAGGGAGTTGTGTGCGTCAATGAAGGGGATATTCGAACAACAGCAGGAGCATGCGAATTTGACGCCTAAAAGCCTTTTGGCAGATGCATTTAAGGAAATACAAAACTCCCCAAAGGTTGAAATAGGTGGAACTACTGCATGTTTGGGAATTTTGACTCCTGACTATAAACTTAAGGTAGCCAACTTGGGAGACTCGTGGTGCGGGTTATTCCGTGATTACAAGTTGATAAACGAAACAAATTTCCAGACACATAATTTTAACACTCCATACCAATTAGCCAAGATTCCATTTCAAATAGTAAGACAAGCTGAACTTGAAGGGAGACGGTATATCATTGACACCCCTGATCGTGCAGATGAATATTCCTGGGATTTGCAAAAAGACGATATAATCATGTTCGCAACAGATGGGGTCACCGATAATGTCATCCCTAATGATATTGAACTTTTCTTAAAAGATAAGTTCGAGCAACAACCTAAGGTAGACTTAGCTGACATTTCGAAATCTTTTGTGGAGGAAGTTGTTAAGGTATCGAAGGACGTCAACTTTCCAAGTGCATTTGCACAAGAGTTATCTAGATTGACCGGCCAAAAATATTTGGGAGGTAAAGAAGACGACATAACTGTTGTATTAGTTAAAGTTACATAACTTTATATACTTACTTAATTATCCATGTTTAAGACTAGATTCATGATTCTTTCTCTATGTGTTTTTTGATTGGCCTGCTCCTTTAATAACGATTCCGCAAATTTGGTATCAGTAGGTAAATTGACCTGTTTGACATTATTTTTTTTACCCAGTTTCGTTAGCAAACTAAAAGAAATCTTATTTTCATTCGATCCTTGTGATGCATTTATTTTAGGTGGTAATGGAACATTAAATTTATTCCTTGAAGATACATTGGCCTTATTATATTCATAAGAATCAAGGACAATTTTTTGGAATTCTTTATCCAAGTCATCAGCAAATTTCTTATTTTCTTCTGAAAATTGTGCCACCCTTTCTATTTCTTCATCTTCTTCATACTCCTCGTCCTCATCATCATCATCATCATCTTCTTCTTCATCATCTTCATCAGCATCCTCATCATTATCGCTATCATCGTCACTATCGTCCTCATCATCCATATCTAATTCATCATCATCATCCTCCACTTCTTCATCATCATCCTCATCATCCTCATCATCGTCGTATTCCTCAGTTTGTTGAAATCCCTTTTGTTGAATAATTTCTTGCAATTTATGTATAGATTCTGTTAAATCTCTGAATCTATCCATCTCTAAATTAGGATAGTATTTAGTAAAGAGATCATTTAATTGGAATTCAATTTCGATTGGAATAGGTTGTTGTTTACAGAAGCAGTAAAACTGAAAAAAAGTTAGAAATATTCTCAACAAATCTTCATTCACTTCATTTTTACGTTTGATTGATTTCAATTTTGACGATTTCTTGGTTCCAGTTGATTTCACAATTGAGTTCAAATTATTCAATAACATGCAACACAATTGGATTCTAAAATAATTGTTAGGCAAATCAATTTCTATATCATAATTATTAGGTAATGGTTGGTTATTTGGGTGTCCTAAGCATAAAATCTTGTATAATAGATCAATGACAAATTTGAAATTTAGTAATTTCAAATTATACAATTCACTAATAAATTTAACGTGGGATATCCTAGTTCGATTAAGTCTATAATCATTAAGCTCTAATCCCCTCATTATCTTTTCAACAATCGTATCCACGGTTTTAATTAATAATGATTTGTATTTCTTTGACAATTGTTCCAATAATTTACTTAATTCAACAATGTTTTCATAGTTGAGTAAATCTGGTGATGCAAAAACATCTAGTAATGCTGATTGTAACTCTTCATCATTGGAATAATCAAATTTCTTCAATGTTCTTAATACAAGCGTAAAAGTCTTTGAATTCAATTCATATCTGGATAGCCTGATAATAAACTGTTGTTGTGCAGTCAATTTTGGTTTCTCGTTATGTAACTGATTAATTTTTGTTGCTGGAGGTATTACAACAATTAGTAAATTATTAATAGCCAATTTGTCGTTAGCTGTAAGATTATCATTTTTCAGCTTTTGTTTCAATAATTCTATCATCTCATTCATTAGTGTTTTGTAATCAGGATCATTTAATAAAAATCTACCGCATTGTTCGTAAAAAACAGACAAGATATCGATATTGTTCGTCAATGAAATATTAATCGTTAAACTTCTAATCTTATGAAAAATAACATGGGTTGGTATTAGCTTAAATTTAATTAATTCACAAAAAAAGAAAATATTTTTAAAGTTCAACTTATTATTATAAATTTGAGAACGGAATCCTTTGTCTAAATAAGTAGTTAATTCATCAATTAATGTTTTTAAACTTGATTCGTTGATCTTTAAAAAACGGGAATAAAATCTTAAATTATTAATATTTGGGGTCTCGATGAAAAATTTCATTATTCTGTTTCTTGTGGCTTTATTATTTAAATCTAAATTAACGAATTCAGATACTAATGCATCAATTTCCAGTTCGTTTGATACATTTTCTAGTTTTGTAATAAATTCATTTATCTTTTCACCGCTTGATATTTCAGAAATAGTCTCAGGTTTATTACATATTAGCTCAGAGATATCTGGAATTTTTGTATAAAAATTTCTTTCTTTAAGATTATCCCATATTTCTAAGTCATCTTCATTCAAACTCTTATTCTTTACCAACCCTGTTACCACACTTTCTTCCTCTTCTGGTTGATTGTTTGGCAATTCAGGCATATCCATTTTCAAAATCGAACACAAGAATTCACTGCTATTCTTAAATTTGTCAAATAAGGATGTAACATAGTTTATATCAGTAATGTTTTCTTCTAATATTTTACCTGTTCTAATTGAAGCTTTTTTATTACGCTCGGTGAGCTTGCCCAACTTTGTATTTAATTGTACCAAGATTTCGAGTATTGCCAGCGTATATATTTTAAAGATTTGTTGTAATATATTTCTAGTTTCAAAAGGAAGCAAAGAATTATCATTATCATATATTGCGTGACTAAATCGCTTTAAAAAAACTTGGGAAATTGGTAACGAATTTCCCAGCTTAATTTCGAAATTTAGTATATCTTTCAACACTAAGATTACTATGGCTTCATTTTGGGCTTTAGAATACTTTTTAACTATAAAACCAGGAAGATTTTCACGATCACAGTCTTTGATAGTCCTGAAAATACCAATTAAATAAAATTCCATCAAAAGTCTGATTAAATTTTTTTGTCTTATTACCCTTAACTGATCCTCCTTTTCTTTCTCTTGTTCATTGACCGGTTGTCTACTAGGACTGGCTAATCCATTCAAGAAATTAGCGAATAAATATGGCGTAAAACTCGTAGAAAACCTTTGATGCAAAGCAGATACAATTTCCATCGCTGCCAAGATGTCATCACCTTTACTAACTTTAAGTAGCCCTGCGCTAACAGACAGAATTATCTCCGATAAATATTTTTCTAAGGAAACGGTACTAACATCTTTTAATATGTTCTGACATTGATCACCGCTTATTGTTCTGATTTTCTTTATGAAAGTGGTGTTTTTTTTCAAAGACGAGTCTAGTTTAGAGCTCGTTTTAAAAACTTCTTCGCCATCCCATGCTCTAGTATTAAGATCCAATAATTCTCTCCTTCTAGCATCTAACTCTTCGGACATACTTAATCATATAGCTATTGAGTTTATTCTTTGAATTTAACTAACTCTACTTAACCTGAGAAGACCGAATGTTGACTTTACTCACGTGAGAAAAATTCTGATGATTATTTCATTACTATGACTATGTACAATATATATATAGAATTAATTGGAAAGTCCGACAAGTGGATGTGGTCTACGAACTCTGTGGAATACTCTTCCTTTGTCCAATCCAAATTTGGATCTTAAATCATTGACACTTCTGTCAAAATGTTGTCTCCAAACGTGGGCACCAACGGCAGTCAAATTATTTTCAGAAGTAAATTCTCTAACATCAAACTTTTCAGAAGAAACGTTATTCAAAGATAATGGTCCTGATTGTCTGAATACCCAGAGACAAGCTCTTTGAATTTGTGCATTTTTTTCCGGTAACAAAGGTTCATATTCTTTGAAAGTGTACTCATCACCATTCGCTAATAATTTAGCAGGGTTAATAATATTATCGACATTATTTAACGGAACATTGCATAAACCATATTGCAAGGTAGTTTTGAATGAGTTAGTAGTTAAATCCGGAGTGTCTGGGTTTATGACTATAACAGAATACAATTGTTCACCGTCAATTCTGTCGAATTCTTGAATCTTTATAGTTGGTGGTTGAGAGACAGCAAAAGTAGGTAATATCTCACCTGGGGTAACCCAGTCTGCAAAAGAAGGATCAACATTGTGAGAGAATTTAACATTTACCTCGGCTTTTGGAACAAGAGTAGGCAATGTATCAGGAATCACGCTTAGTTGTTCTAATCTTTGCATTGTAACCATCAAATCATGCGACTCCCATTTATTTTTCAAGAATTCTCTATAAACTGGTTGATTTTTGTCAATTTTCTCAGGGAAATATTCGATATTATACATCACTTCTGGATTCTGACGTTCAGCTTTGATCAATAACTTATCGATGTGATTATTTATCTGGTCAATTTCTTTTTGATCCTGGATATTGCTGAGTCTTTCCCTCAAAGATTCAACTTGCTTGTAGTAATCTTCACTTTCGGCCTCCAACACATTATAAGCCAACTTAAAAGTGTCATCGATATGGAGCGGGGAGTGATATGCTCTCAGTTCTTCTGGTTTGGCAATAGAAGCTGGTCCCTTTTCTGGGTTAATGCCTTTGAATATGTCTTCATACGTCTCGCTATCAATTAATTTCAAACTCGATGGCCTATTTTTAAACTCGGTCCATACTCCCAATCTGAGAGAGGTACTGGATAAAAACCTGACGTTCCTCGAGCTAACTGACCTGACAAAACGATTACCAATCATGTCACTTATATTATTAAACTAATGAAATCAGGTTGAAGTCCAAGTGACGATTTTTTTTATTCGCTGAAGTGAAATATTTTAAGACAAAAGCGTGCACAAACCAATATTTGAATGAATTCACGTGACTCACAACCAGAACAGCTATATAGCTATATGGGTATGTGCAATGGTAATAAGGACTATAACGAGGAAAGGAAACAAGCCAGAAGGAGAATTGCTTAGATTCAATCCCAAAATGTTCTAGGTTGTGGAGCTGTTAAATCAGAAAAAGTTCGGTGCACAAAAATTTGCATCTTTATTGTGCTCATGGTTAGGAAGTTGCTGCCAACTTCTATTGTGTCCCTGATCCCAAGGAGTCGCCAATCAGGACTGATAGATACAATAGCGGTATATTTATGCGATGCAATTGTTTTTTTTTTGCAATTTGGGAGACGGCGTTGGGACTTACTGTAGTCATCAAAAGTAAAGAGGAACCGAGACCGAATTTTGCACGGGTCAGACTTTAAGGTCATAGTACAATTCCTGGCCTCTTATTGGAATGGCACCGTCAGAGTTCAAGTATGAATTTACAATCATTGCTACGGACAAAATAAGTACTAAATACACATGTTTAAATTAATAATCGTTAAATAAATACTGACCTGTCAGTCTACTTAGAAATATATGAAGGAACAATGGGTAGCTTGTCAAATTTGATAAATTGGCGTTCGTCATCAACGTTCATTGCTGGAAACAATCCTGGTACCACTGGATTATCACACTCTATTTCGCTGAGTAGTTCTTCTTCGTGTTCTTCAACATCAAACTCTATGCCCGTATAGATTCTATCCTCGCCCACATGCAGCTGTAGACCCGGACACTCGTCGTAACTTTTCTGTATCCTATATAACTTCGAATCAAATGTGCATTCACCTGTCCCCGTCAACATGTCGTAGTACGAATTTATGTTCAAATGCAAGTTTAAGTTGAGGGGCAGGTTGGTATATGGTAATGTGGCTTCTTCTGAGGTGATTGTTATCAAGTCATCGTGGTAGTTGGTCGATTCCATTAAATTTAAAAACTCATGGTACAGTTCTACCTTGTTATCCATGTCAGCGGCAACTCATAAGCAATAAAAACCTAGTTAAAACTTACTATTCCTTCCACTGGTCGAAATAAATATGAAATACCTTCGCTATTATCAAACATTGGTGCCCTTTATTAAGTGCAATTATCTCACTTATATACAGGATACCGGACGTAATATTTGGCCGGTATCGCGCAAGGCTCTACATGAGTCATAAAGGCACTATAGGACTGCCCTATATGACTACGCAAGGACTAACGACTACAACGGCAAATAAACACGAAACAGAACTAAAATACAAAGGACATATACAAACGTCTTATTATATAACATTGTAGCACAATTGGCATACTATTTGTCGTTATTGAACATCTTATTACCACTGAACACGGCTGCTGGGGGAGCAGGGACCCCCACGTTAGAGCTTTCGTGTGATTGGTTTGTAGGAGGCTGGGAAGTGGTCGAAAGTGGATGGTGGCTACTAGCAGGAGAGAGCTCAATGACTCTGCTCTGCAAAGCCAAAGTGTAGTCTCTCAATTGCAAGTTTTCTGCTCTGAGCTCCTCGATGGTTTGCTTAAGAGTATTCACCTCGGCTGCCTGCTGCTCGAGATCTTTAATGTACTTCTCTTTACGCTGCCTGAACGCTTTCTGAGCTGATCTATTCTGAGCTGCTCTCTTGGTGCCTGACACCGGTCTCGATGGCCTGGGACTACCTGCCGACGCCATCTTCATCTTGCCATCACCTTCGTTAGAATCCGAGTCTTGCAAATTACTAGCAGCTGCGGCAGCAGCTGCTAGTTGATGTTGATGCTGTGCGTGCTGGTGTTGCTGGTGTTGTTGCACCTGCTGCAATTCCGCTGCTGCCTGTGCTGCCCTCATATGGTCCTCATGTGTTTGGTGTTGGTGCTGTTGCTGGTGTGAGTGCTGTTGCTGATGTGGATGTTGGTGATGGATAACCTGGTGTTGGTGTGGATGCACCTGCTGGTGTCCTTGTTGCTGGTGTGGAACTTGCTGTGCATTAGCTACCGCTGCCGCCGTCACATCCTCAACTGTAGGAAAATCCGTGTCCTGATGTCTAGCAAATGTAGGGTCAATTTGTTCCTCTGTAGGATCCGTGGCGTTTCCTTCTTTCTCGTTGGTCCACGCACTGAAGTTTGTGTTCATCCTGCTATTATCCTTAGCTGCAAAATTGTTTATCTTATGTAAGGTGCTTTTGGTAATGTATTACAAAGCAATAATGGGTTGTTTTGAAATTATGTTGATCCTCGACAAAGGAAAAAATAACCCAATACACGACCCGAGATCAAAAAAGATCTGGTTCATGAACGACTAGCTCATTACTATCTGGATGCATGGGGTTTAGGTGATAGAAATACAGGTATTTATTGAATTTTAAGCAGATCGGGAGATCAGAGGTACGGTTCGATGTCTTTAGATAGCGTGTTTATGTCTCCGAGTAGTGGGCGGAAAACTAGTAATTTTTTTCCTTCAGGAGATGCGAACGGGCGACACCAGGGATCCACTATGACGGTTGAAAGTAGAGGAGATGGTAGGATTAGTAGAGGCTTGGAAGGAGAGTTGAAGGGGAAACATGATTGTAAATTTAGTGGGTTTGGAATAGAGAACACGGACACAGAGTTGCAAGGGCCCGCCGGAGGGCTAGGAATTGGATTTTTGGGCGATTTAGGACGTGAATTGGGAAATAGTTTTGGAGATGGTTTGGGTAGTATAGACGGTGATTTGGGAACAGGAACAGGAGTTGGAGGCCAGACGAGCTATATTAATATTGGTGGTTTGAGTCTTGGACTGGCGATGGGTGTAAACGGGTCATATTCGATTTGGAGTGACAAACCGAAGGATGGTCCAGCGTTTTCGCCATTTGTGGACCATGGATGGTCGCCGCGGGTAGAAATGGCAGGATTAGGACAAAAAATGAAAGGAGAAGACTCGTTAGAGCTCCAAAATAAGCATTTGGAGGTCGAAAATATAAGTCCTCGCGAGAACATTTACCTGACAAGAGTGAATAACCCACCATTTATATCACAGACATCGCGACCTAGTAAGAAGGTCAAAACCGTCTCCAATAACCAGGCTGTAGTAAGATTGCCTGCGGGAACCAGAGAAACAAGGCGGTGTCCAAAATTCCGTGATTATTTCTTGCAGCAGAATAACGACGTCAACAGCGAGGATTATTGTTCAACATTCTACAAGAGAAATAGCCTTGGATACATGTTCATCAAGGAGCCATCTAACTCCCTTAAGGTGAACAGCTCGGGCCCGCGGTCATGGGTGCAATTAAAAATCAAATTTCCCGATACTGCCAGTGCCAAAAAACTAAAGGTGGACATCAAAAAGTTACCGTTTTGGAAGCCAATAAATGTCAATCTTAAGGACCCGTCTAGGTCAAAGAAGTCCCTGAAGGACAAAAGGAGATTCAATGTTCTGAAGCGTTTCCAAAAGCACAAGGGGGATAATTCCTTTTAGCCATAGACTTATAGCAAAACAAGACATTAAATAAGAGATTCATATATTATAAACTAAGGACAATACCAAATTAGATATTCCAGGGCCCAGTGAAACATGTAGATATTGCTACACAACATGATGGGCCCAGTTTAGCTCATAAACCTTTTTCATACTATACACCACAAAACTTACCTAATAAACTCACCGTCTACTTTGCTATCAGCATCAAAGTGTCTAAACTGGACCCTTAGCGGTATGTAAAACTCTGTTAAGTAGTCAAGATGTAATTATTGCAAAAAATTAGTTCGTTGCTATATACACACCCAAAAATATAGTAGAGGTCGTGCTTACATAAGTAATTGGTGAAATATAATTGGTTCGACGCAGCAAACAGTAGTAATAAGTAGATACATTATTCGTTTACCTATAATGACGACACCTTTAACATTCTAACTGGTCTTATATCCCTCACTTTAATGCGTAGTATCCTCTATAACTCTGGAAGAGACTTTTACTAGTCGGAAATAAGGAAATACCACCAAAAGGGCCCGAAAGTAGAATTGAGCATATGCACGACTCGTATGATCCAATTAACATCTCGGTGGATATAATAAATGCTAACGAGATGTCAATTAGTATAACAGTTTAGATTCATTAAATTTGACATTGACGATGTTTGCCTCTACCATCCGTTCCGCTTTAAGAGCCAGAGTTGCCACTCCAAGAATTTCTAATGTCGTTAGAACCAACGTTGGCATGACCAGAATTTCAATTCCACAAATGAGAAATTATTCATCCCACCATGAAGAAACTTTCGAAGAATTCACTGCTAGGTATGTATTTAATCGAAACACAAGAGAAAGAAATGTCTAAATGAAAGGTTTTTACTGTCAATTCGAAGATACGTTGAGTAACTTGGAAGTTGTGTTCAAGTATCGAATGAGTGAAAAATTAATCATAGAGGCTTCATCAACGTTTATAACCACAGGGACCAATTACTAACATCATTTTAGATACGAAAAGGAATTCGAAGAAGCTTACGACTTATTTGAAGTTCAAAGAATTTTAAACAACTGTTTTTCATACGATTTAGTTCCAGCTCCAGCTGTCATTGAAAAGGCTTTACAAGCTTGTAGAAGGGTTAACGACTACCCAACCGCCGTCAGAACTTTTGAAGCTTTAAAGCACAAGGTTGAAAACAACGAACAATACGAAGCTTACTTAGAAGAATTAAAGGACATTAGACAAGAATTAGGTATTGACTTGAAGGAAGATTTGTATGCTGGTGACAATTAGATATGCGTCCACACAATACAATTTAACAGAGATACATGCCGTCTAGAGTGTCATGCTATAGGAACCACTTTCGCCTTTGTGTTTGCACTCGCCGGAAGTGTCATGATTTAACTTTTATTTTCCCTGTTTGTTTATAAGTCTATGCATCTCTCCTTAGACTCATTCATACTTTTTTCCTTTGCTTCCTCCATATGAGGCTGCATTCAGAATAATATATTTACATCAATATTGCTATTATGTAACTCGTAGATGTAGTAGAAGTAGAAGTAGAAGTCTGTTTCTCTAGGAAGCTATTGGTTTGGATCACGTGTAAAAGGCAATACACTCGTTCGATTATGAATTGGAGTCTACCAGTAGTTCTTGTCTAGCTCCAAGACAGGATACATAAGTGAAAATGGGTGTTTATATACCACCAGGAAGCGGAGGAAATGATAGTGGGAAGAGTAGCGGAAGTGGTGATAATACAATTACAATTCCAAATCCAGCATCATTCATACCGCAAAATCCAAGCTTAGGCTTAAGATTATGGGGACCACTTGTTCCTGCTTCAGATAATTTACCAGCATTGTATTTTCTAACCAGTTTACAAATAGGGATTGGCTTATTGAGTTTTAACAAGGTGAGATATTTAAGAAGGGCTAATTTAGCAAGATTTCATATGGAAAATACATGGCAAAGAAGAACCACGAAATGGTTGTGTGCGGTTGGTGGATCATATTTGATTTACCAGTCGGGAATTGAAATGTCCAGATTGGCTATGCCATATGATCCATGGTACGATGAAGCGAAGTTCTATAGGAAATTGGCCATCAAAAATGGCGATAATCCTAGTTGGTGGTTTGGGGCAACTGGGTACTACAAACCTATGAATTATAAAGAGTGGTTTGCAAAAATCGAAAACTGGTTTAAAAATCAGATACATATAATTGACGCTGAACTGGAAAATAGTGACGCAGCAGCGTCTTCAGCTAGCAAAGGAAGCAAGAATTCCCAATCACCTCTTTTATCCAGCTTATCTAGAAAGGGAAAATATTCAGAAATTTACCAAAGTTTGCATGACAGCAATATCAAGAGGTGTAAAAAATTATTAGAAGAACTAAAGGACGTGAATGAATTGAATAAGGCTGAAAGACTTGACCTAATTATGGAAGGTAAATCATCGATTAAATACAACGAAGAATATTTGAAACCTCACATCCAATTAGGAAACCATAGAATAGATACGGATGAAGAATTTGAAATGGTATGGTTGAATTTTGAACCATGGGATGAGCTAAAAATGGAAACCGACTATGATATTAGATTGGTACCAAGATGGAGGTGGAGTGAAGATGACGACGTCGAGGCTTCAAGCAGTGAATCTGGTTCTACAGAATCTACAACCAACTCAGTTAATGAAGTTGATGAATCGCATATATAAGAGTTATTAATTTATAATGATTATAACATATTTACAAGTTAATGTACAATTCTACTTTTCTTCAATTAATTCTTCAGCCCATTTTAAGTTTTTTGTAGAATTATCTGTATTTAACATAGGCTTGTCAAATTTGGCTAAATGTTGTTTCCAAATTAAATC
Organism: Debaryomyces fabryi; assembly: GCF_001447935.2. NCBI lineage: Eukaryota > Fungi > Ascomycota > Pichiomycetes > Serinales > Debaryomycetaceae > Debaryomyces > Debaryomyces fabryi. The sequence continues at coordinate 17,337 of NW_015385505.1, forward strand.
GGCAGGATCTTGATCAGGTTCGACCCATTCGAACCCGTCACCACCACTCATCCAATAGGCTTGCATCTTTATATCATCCAAGTTATCTTTGGCTTCCATTAACCTAATCTTTTTGCCATCTCTAGTATAGCCTGGTTGTAATGTATGTCTCTCGTAAAGCTCATCTTCAGTACGACATAATTCTTCAATTAATTCAGGACTAGACTCACCACCAGATGGTCCTCCTCCATTCATTGCAAGGTCAGCTTCAACTATCTTGGTACACATCGATAATTCATCAGCATGTCTGAACCAATGCGTATAGAAAGTTCCCTTTTGCCAAGTCAAATAATTTCCTCCTCCTGCAATCAATTGCCTTCCAAATCTGACAATCGTAACGAAAAACGAGGAATTTAAGAAGTATGTTAATATCATGGCATTGATCGAACTTAAGTGTCTCCAACTATCAGATAAATATCCCCATTCAATTATTTCTTGAACCCCAATTTTGGAAAAAAGCGTGATACCGATAGCTGAACTGGCAAATTTAATAACACCAGACCTGAGCTGCTTATTTTTCTGATCTATATAGTTTTTATGGCCAGTAGTCAAATCAGTTATTTTCAATGCATTCTGTAAGTCACCGTTAAATAAGCAATAACGGAATGGTATCAACGCGATCGATTTATCGATATATGCCGTAGGGTTTCTCTTATAAAAAGTTTCGATAACTTGAACGTATGTTACGATAGGAAGCTTCAACAAGAAAATTTTAGTCAATAACTCTTTATTGAATTCCACTTTTTCATTACTCAATATTTCCTGAATTTTATCGTTAATTTTTATATTGGTTGGATCTTCCCAGAATTTATCATAGTCATAAATAGATTGTTGGACATGCTGACATGCCTTAATAGCATCGATTACCGTTTCCTGCAATATTATTCCATCATTCTTTAACAAATGCTTATCGATCTTGGATTCTAATGCAGAAAACTCATTAGTGTATAAAAAGGGGTTAGCATTCAATACCCTGAAACTCTGATGCAAGTTCCTATTATTCGCCACCTTCTGAAACTTTAATATCCCTCTACTATTCAACACTTTCCTGAACATAATCCCTAATGACGTTGAATCCTACTAATTATCTACTGAATCAGTTCTATAGAGCTTAAAAAATGGTGAAAAATCATCAAATTACACAAAACAAATATCTTTAATGTAACTATATAATTTACTTAAATGAACCGAAAACAAAGTAAAATATTTTAACTAGGGTATTCAAACTAAGATAGTTAAGCCACTTCCAAAGAGCATAGCTAAACTTAAGCCCATTAAAAGATTAGATTTATTTAACTCCACGGAACCTGCGCCAGAACCAGAACTGGAGCTGGAGCTGGAGCTGGAACCACTGCTAGAACCTGAGGTAGATTCACTTTGTGATGTACTAGACGCAGTTGAACGGAGAACTCTATGGGAAACAAAACTAGCACTTGTTGTAGCTTCTGTTGCTTGACCTCCAGCAGCGGCAGCGGCAGTTTCCTCAGCAGAAGCAGTGTCATCAGCAGTGGCAGCAGTGGCAGCAGTGGCAGCAACACCCGCTGGAGTGGTTGCAGTAGCATCAGTTTCTGTCTCAGCACCAGCAGCACCAGCCGGAGTAGTAGTTTTGGTACCAGTCTTAGCGGTATCAGTGGTGGCAGTCTTGGCTGTATCAGTAGTGCCAGTTTTAGCGGTGTCAGTTGTGCCAGTAGCGGTATCTGTAGTACCGGTTTTAGCGGTGCCAGTAGTGCCAGTAGTGCCAGTGGCTGTATCAGTAGTACCAGTCTTTGTGGTTGCAGTATCAGTATCAGTATCGGCTCCAGCAGCAGCAGCAGGTGTTGTAGCCGTGGTAGCAGTAGTTCCAGTTTGAGCAGCAGCAGGTATTGGATTCACAGCAGTAGTGGTAGTAGGAGCAGCATTTCCTCCAGCTTGACCACCAATGTTACCACCCATTGCTCCCATCGTCAATGCTGTATTGAATGCAAAAATCGATAATAATGTGTAAGCGTATTTCATAGCCTCTTAGCAATTATTTGGAATAAAAAGACAACGATCTTTAAAGAAATCTAAAGATTTTAATAATTCAACGAATGTTCAAGTTTCGAAATATGAGTTATATTGCTCTAACGTGATTAGATACAATAGATGATGATACTACTTATTAAATAGATATAAAGAATCAGTATCGCTATATATATATTTCTATTTATTTGACATTGGAAAACAACGCGAATTGTGCTCAAAATCTCGTTTTCGCTCGAAACAATAAAATATGGATATGAGCTATGATAACGTATACAAGCAACTAGACTCAGCCAAATTAGTGATATATGGAAGGGATTGTTTTTATTAATTTACATGTCTATATAATTATTTGCATACTATTGTCAAGCATATATATTTACGGCTTCAACCTTCCTTATGAAACTCAAATGCTTTAGAAACTCGTATACATGATTTAGAGGTAGACTCACCTATCTATCATGTTTGTAGTAGATATGAAAATCGGCAGAGATATACTCGGTGCTCGGTTTATTGTGGTCTCTCTCCGCTTGAGTAATCAAATGCACTGTGCATAACTGGAAGATTTGTATGTCTTACAGATCTTGGTGATTTAACGGAAGTAGGAACTGAACTTAAGGCAAAAACTACTTTCTCTTCTTCTTTCTCTTCTCCATTTTTGGAGCACAGTCAGGACAATACCAAATCTCGTCGTCCTTTGGGGGTGCAGTGATGCCCACACAGCTCCAGTGGAACCATTCGAATTTACAGTCGTCATTATCACACCCAATCATTTCACCAAACGATACTCGTTGACAGAAACAGTATAGGTTGTTATCAGCGTCTTCACCATTGTTACCTGGTCCTTCATTAGATCTAGATAACGAATCAGAATCATATTTCTTGTCCTCGAAATCTTCCGATTTCATTCTCTTAGATGGTTTCGTTAATCCACTTGTTCCCTTTATATTAAGAGCATGCTTCCTCTTTTGTGCTTTTCTGAGCATGCTATTGGCTGCACTGTCTGCCACAGGTGTAGATGCCGAATGCCCTCTAGGTGTAGTTGTGCCCGAAAGATTATCACTTAACCCATTGATGACGCTATTCATATCAGACGATGGTGTATCGAGTTCCATAACATTATCAACGGGAGGTAATAGCTCATCTCTTTCTAATTTGGCTATATCAGTCTCAAAGTTAGATAAATGTTTGGATACCAAAAACAACGCCGTATTGGCTAACAATATTTTTTCCTTTTGCAATTTTTTAACCAACACCATATCCTCTTCTATTTTATTATATATCTGTTGCTCCTTTGGATGCTTGGTTAAAGTTCCATTGGCTCGTATAAATTTATGTATTTGGTTATCTTTTGTTTGATACCTCTTCCTTGCCTCTTGCAACTGCACATCTTTATTTTTCAACTCTTGTAATAGATGTTTCACTTCCAAAGGCAAGTTGGATAGATCTTGTGTGTACTTATCTAACACAGTTGTCGTATCCATCTTATTGCTTAAGCTATTTATGCCCTACCCTGTTGTTTTGGTTGGATTCTAATCTGATGACATATTTGTTCATGGATTTATTCGGTTGTGTGCGGTCCAATATCAATGTAGAAACTTTCTAGTATGTGAATCGAAATCATTATAAAACAACGAATTATTGAACGTCTACTAATAGTTAATGTCGCATAATGACGGAAGATGAATTAGTTGAACTCCTCGGTGAACTATCAATTGAAGAAAAGGAATTTAATAAGGCAAAAAAGGTATTACAAGGTGCTTCACAAGATCATCAGGATTTAAAAAAGAGCTATGAAATCCTTTCAAAATGTTCCCAAATACCAAAACTATCAGATAATATTTATAGAATTATGGAAGAGGATATGCTGAAGTTTTTACTTGGCTTGCAAATTATGCAAGATTCTAGGGGTATTATTCTTATTAATATCATTAAGTCAAAAGTTGCAAACGAAGATTTAGAGAAGGTAATTCTCAAGATATTGAGCCTGATTCAGACTATACTAAAAAGAATTGACAGATTGGGCCTTAGAGTATTTTATTTGTCCTTATACTTTGCAATAATTTCAAACTTTAATATATCCTATCCTCAGCATGTATCGTTAATGCTTCAATATCTAAATCCATTACACAACCAAGGCAACGAGGAGAAGGAAAAGGCACACGAAGTCTATAGCTTGGTATTACTTGTTATTATAAAAAATTTAGAATTACTTGTCGAAGAAACAACCGAAATAATAACTAGCTACCTAGAAATTTTGGTAGACAACGAGCCCGATGAAATATCAATTACTAGTTTTTTGAATTTAGTGAAATGCTTGGAGTCTCTTTTTCCTATTGTGCCATCGGTATCAAATACTATATATATGAGTGAAGGTTGCAAAGAGATAATACTATTTCAAGTTTCAAAAATGTCTTCCGCATCTCTAGAGTATGCGAGTAATCAGCTTATAACGACTGAGATCTTGAAACTTGTCAGCAGCTCGTGCATAAATGAGCAATGCCGTTCATTTAACTATTCTAACTATCTTGAGTTATTGAAAATTGGAACTAAGTTACAGGGCGAAGATGTTTTAGAAATAAGACTTTTGTCTTCATTAGGTATTATTAAACTCTGGAATTTTATCCAATTAGAAAAAGACCTGAAAAGAGATTCAAGTATAAATATGTCCGAATTATCAGATATATTGATAAACTATTTGAGGTCTGCCGACTCTAAATTGAACGACACAAATTTGGAGTACTGTGTTGAGGGTTTAGCCTATTTAAGTTTGAATACATCTGTCAAACAAAAATTGAGAAATGATGAAAACTCAATTGAAAGTATATTAGTTATATTGAAAAAGAAAACAGAAGTAAATGAAAAAAGCTTACTGACTAATTCTTCATTAGTTTACGGACTTTTGTTAATCCTATCGAACTTAACAAAATTGAAAGTTGTGGCTGCTAATTCTCAAAAGAAAACAACTAATTACTTAAACTTTGCAACCCCTAATAATATAAATGACGATAAAGATGAAAATCAGGAAAGTATCCAAAATTTTAACAGCTCCTTACTAATAAATTACAAGGTTGTGGAAATAATGTCTAAAATAAAAGTTTATAAATCCCCTGATTCTGCAGGGCATAATAATAATATAATATCCCAAGTTATAACAATGATTTCTATGATATCTACTAATCAAGACAAATCTACAAGACAAGAACTTATCAAGCAAGGTGCATTAAATATTGTTTTAGATTACCTCATTAAAAATAGTATCGTTAAGAAAAACTTGGGGAACGAGACGAGACCAAGTAGTTCAAATGATGAGTTAGTTGAGACCAGACTTCTAGCTTTGAGGTCGTTAGCAAGGATTTTGATTTCAGTTAATCCTTCTCTAGCATTTAATAAATATGATATAAAGACCTGTTTACCATTTTTGATTGAGTTACTAGGTCCTGATATTTCCCAGTACAATGGCTCCCTTGGGGATGCTGGGGATGATCAGTATTTGTATGATGGAGTTAGCAATTTGGATAAATATGAGTCATTACTTGCATTGACAAACATTTCAGCCGCTCAAAACAGCACTGGAACCAATGAATTGAGACCGCTAATAATATCTAAAACATTCGATAAGTATTTGGACAATTTTATTATTGATTCAGATTTACCGCAAATTCAAAAAGCTACTTGGGAATTGATTTCTAATTTAATAACGGAACCAAGTTTGTTAGTCAAATTCTTTAATATAGAAAAGCAGGACAACTTAAAAAGGTTGCAATTGCTAATTAGGCTCTTGGACTCAACCGATGAACTGCTTCAGACAGTGATTGGAGGCTTAATAGCAAATGCCACCTCTGAGTTTGAGATGATTTCCCAAATATTGGTCCAGAATGTTACCTTAAAAGATCATTTGTTGTCCATCCTTACAAATATTTTTGAAAGTCAAAATTTGAATGATGATTTACTATTAAGAGCCAGTTACATATTATTAAACTTGGTTTATTCTGCATCAAAATTAGGCGCAGAATATATAGACAAGTTCAGGGAAGACAAAAAGTTGAAGGATTCGTTAGGTTTGGCTTTACGTGCGAACAAGAATAAGGAAATATTGGAAATTATAATTGAAATAATTAAATTAGTTAATTTTAAATAGTTGAATTTAACGCTATATATTAATGGTCTTTTAATCTACTTATTATACACGTAACCATTGTTTACAAATTTAAAAGTGAATCAATCTTTGTGCCAAGGTGTCTTGATGATGCTCAACTGTACTAACAGACTGCCTAACACGATTAGAGGATTTATCATTTTCTAATTTAACTCTAATGGCCTTGTGCAAATTAGATAAATATTCTGGATAAGCAGCTCCTGAGTTTGCAGCAAGAACCCCTTTTAAGTTATCTTCAATCAAACAATCTTTGAATAATACTTCCGCGCCATCTATTTGCAGCCTAACAATTTGAATGCCGGCACTTCCAATTGCGGACGATCCAGTTATTTCAGTTTGGAAAAACTTGACCAAATTACGAGCTTGCTGTGATATGTGGGTTGGTAAGTCTGGGATTTCGTCAATTAATGGATTAATTTGATCTATGGAATCAATATCATCACCAAATAAATCCTTAATGAGAAGAATATTTGCATTTGGATGAATCCAAACAAAAATATCTAAACCATTACATAAAATGTAGACTCCACCATCTAATTGATTATAGGATAAATCTTTATACTGAGGCAATTTTATAAAATAATCTGGGTTCTCGGTACCCTCATCCGGTACCATACAATCATCTTGCTCTAATGTATGGAGTTCAACTAAAGCAGGACATAAATGATACACTAATCTCTCGACTGGCATATTTAGGAATTGAAATATGTCTGCTAATCTAGTATCAGCCGTCAAAGCTGTTGAATCCCTTAAAGCCTTTGATTTGATAAATGCGAGCATATACATTGGCAAATGTTTTAAAGAATCTGGAAATAACAATTGATTCGTTAATGTACGATGTCTATTATGTCCCAATTCACTCATTGCCCTATACTGAGTGAAAACTTCCACTAATTTTTCATTTACTGATTCACGTAGTTCATGCAAAGTTTGCTTCCCTACAAACGACAAAGTATCCCTAACTATTGTTGTGACAACTGAATCTTGCTCAACGAAGTTAAAGACATCATCTAATGTTTCACTAACTGCCAAAACCAAGTTAATAACTCTAACCTTTCTAATACCAGAGGGATCAGTATATAACAAACCTGCTTGAAAATGACAATCATATTTTGTATTTAATTTACCATCGTACTGTAGTAATACGGTAAATGTCTGGTCTTCATTGAGAACTGGTATGATAGGATCTTGTGTACCAGCTCCGACAACTGAAGCTTCTGCAACAGCTGATGATGTTCCATAATACTGAGTAACTTGTAAGCCGTTAGAACAACGCAACTTTAATTGCCCTTGATACCCTCTAGACTTTCTAATCGAGTTGATAAATCTTGCAGTGAAGGATCTACTATCTCTTTCAAAATTAAAGTTTGACCATTTATAAACAGAGCCACCACTTACAGAGCATAACCAGCCAATGTTTGATAAATCCACAGCAGTAGGAGAGACTACAAGACATTCTAATCCGACATTTCTTGAAATCATATCTTTGGCTAGCAATTGATAATATTCATTGTCAGGATTATATATGGCTTTTTCTTGTTCTGGAGTAGGGGAGCGACCGACATTCTTTCTGTCTTTATAGGTCAAACTACCAGGACCCCATGATGGTAAGCTGGAAAGGACTGAAGTTATTTTACCCCCTCCAACAGATTCAAGACACAACATAGCTGTGCGAACTGCAGCTGCAAAACATGGTTCAGGATCTGCAATAACATTTTCGTTACTGCTTAACTGTTCCAAATTATTTAAGGCGTCTTCTATGCATATTCTACTTTCTTCCGGATCAGCAAACAATCCTTCATTAAAAGGGACAAACGGATCTTCGAGATCGGAAGAAATAGATAACTGTGTGGAATCTAGAGACGGAGACAAATTATAAAATTGTAATCGCTTATCAAAGGTTATAATGGCAAATTTACCTGGAAATTTCTTTTGGGGTTCATTTGGATCCATCGTCTCTGATTGCTCATCATAGTCCAGGCTATACAAGGTTGCTCTGATGGTGTCTGCAACTAAAACGGGCAAATGCTGCCTAACACTTTGTTCACTAATATCAATCAAGAAAACATGATGCAATTCGTGGTTAACTGTATCAGACCCTCCTACGTTATATTGTTTTGGAACAATAATATCATAAATACCTTTATGTAACTCAGGTCTGATACTTGCATCAGTTCTAGCACCAGTAACTGGATTGACCATAGAAATGTAATCATCTGGAATAGTATTGTTTGGAAATTGACAGATATTACAAACGAATCTGTTATGAGTAGTATGTTGCATTGCTGGATTCATGTAAGTTCTACAACGACGACATCTTGGTGGACCAACATCCAAGGGATCGGCTTCAGCAGAAAATCCTAAACTTTGCATGTCAACAACGGGTATTGGTTCTTCGGTCGCTAACAAAGGTGCAAATGGTCTTATAGTAACCGAGAGAGGCAACTTTGTAGCATTTCTTAACTGCTCTGTCTCTGGAACATTATACATCGAGGATCTCATAAATTTTGAAGATGAAGTTCCTTGATCAACAGTATGGTATTGCGTACCTGCAGTTGGCGGTACAATATTTTGAAACGTGAAAAAAGATTTATAGGTGCCATCTTCCTCACTAACAGGAGTCATATATTCTTGTTGATGGTGAAATCTTGCACTTGATAAAGAAAGGTTTTGTTGTTCATTTTGGGCATGCGCTGGATCAGGCGCCGTGAACGCTTGCATCAGACCCGTATGCATTTGCCCGGAGTAAGGCAGAGAAACTGGTTCAGCATGGAGTTGAGGTTGTGAGATCGATTGGTGTTGCGGTTGGAAAGGTGTTGACGGCTGAGTGACGTCTGGTGAATTAAATTCTGTGTGGTATGCCCTGGCGCTTCTTTTTTTCTTCGATTTGGATGGATTGTTGTTAAGCGACAAATTTTGTAAGCCGGACGCAAGTTCCAGATGTTGTTGCTGTCTATTTTCCGCATTACCTTCACGAGGAATTCCCTCTGTTGGTGGAGGTACGTATGCCATTGTTTATTGCTTGGGTCTCGTCAACATTGGTCATAAAACATCAAATCATTAGGTTATATTTCCAACTTTTGTATCGTGAAATGTCGTGAAATGTCTCCTTCACAATGTCGCAATATCACAAACATTATCATTTATTCGAGCGTCAGTTTATATATACTTTTAATCTAAGGTACAACTAAGTTATTAAGAGACAGCCATGATAAATAATGTCGATAGATATAAGCCAATTTAAGGAGTCGATATCTGAAAATTGCTCTATATATGCATTAACCTCGGGAGCTATAGTTTTTCAAGATTTTTATAATCTATCGTGGTCCCAAAATTACACTGATTCTTTTCTTCCAGCATATTACTTAACTAACTGCAGTATTGCAGACTTGAAGGAAATATCATTACTTAAGAATTTGCATTCATCTAATCTCACTAAGTTGGAATATGGTAATCATTATCATACATATGACAAGACAGACAACGGTGATTCATTTGTCGCATTGTTATTCACTATTAGTGGGACATGTGTTGCATGCTGGATGCTAACATTATTGATGTACTTATCTCCAAAACATAAGAGAAAGTCATGGCTCACGCAGCTTGCTACCGTGTTTTATTCTATTTTGGCCACGGTAATTTTGAGTAATATTACTGATGCGAGTAAATCGCAATACTACGAGGATTCGTTGAATTTAATAAAACTTCATAGTCTGGTATATGTGAGTTGTTCATATAGAGTTATGCTGGTGTTTTCCCAATTATTCACTTCTTTGGCGTGGCTACAAATTGTTGCGCATGTATCCAAGTTGAAATTTAAATGGTATAGTATATTCGTGAATCTAATATTAATCGTGGTTTACACGGTGGTGCATTCAATATATCAGGCAAAGTACAATACTCACGAATTGATTTTCAATAGCGGATTGGACTCCCCTTATCAGAGATGGAGTTTTGTACTTTCTATATTGAAGCTTCTGATAATAATATGGTTGGGGGCCTCGATCCTTTACTACACTACGGTGATCAAGAATCCTAGAAAGATATGCTACTCAAAAAAGCTTTTCCCATTAGCGGTTTCCTCTCTATCACTATTTGTGATACATATCGTGATCAATGTTCTTTTAATAAGCTTATTTTTGAATGATTGGCAAGTGAAGTCGTGGTTATCTTTAATATCTTCCTTGATAGAAATTGGTATGCTAACTGCAATATGGGAATGGATATACGGTATTGAATTTTTGGAGAAGAGATATGAGATAATGGGCATGCTTGGAAGAAGAATAAGTTTGAACGATGTGATAAGTTTCAACCTGTACGGCAACCATGAACTGCCCGAAAAACCTGACAAAATTAGACAGCTAATAGATTTTTTAACGAGAAAAATATTCCGGAACAAAGATTTCGACCATATGGCATATGAAGAAGAAGCGCACAATAAAGACACCATGGAATCGCCCCCAGGACCCGAATCTGGTCTTTTACTGTCCCAGAATTTGGATGGTGTGGACGCTGAAATGCCGCATGGTCAAGGCACAAACACTGACAATATAAACTATATGCATAATGATGAGCAAAATAACATTATTTCTGAACAAGACAGAGATATCATCGATATTCACTCAAACCCAAGCTCTGGTAGCTATGAAGATGAATATATTGATGATTACCAATTCTCAGATGACGAGCATAATGCTACAGCTTCGAATACGGATCAACGACTCTATCATTCTGAAAATGGTCCACCCTCCTTCGTACCACTCCCTGGCTTCAGTCATGATGATTATTGGCCTGATGAAAAGTAAATTAATGATAAAGTCTACTTCAATATATCTTCCTGTATATAAACGGTTCCAGAGTATTCTCGAATATTCGAGGACATGACCGATAAAGATATAAGTAGGTTTATAAAAGATACAATTTCTTAGTAAGTAGCAATTCAAAGATTGTACCTGTAAATAGAATAGCTACCATGTTACGTACTAAAAGTCTTCAGAATGTTACGAGTAGAACTATTTCTCGAGCATCTCGGAATATTAATGCATTGAGTTCGGTTAATACTAGGAAAATTCATGTACCAGCTGTACAACTGAAACTGAGTTTTAGTATTGAGAATGGACTTCAGAGAATCAAATATAGCCCTTGTGGGTTGAACCATGTTAAGTATTTTCATTCAAGTGGTGTTAGAAAACTTCAGATGTCTATGGATAAAGAAGGACAAGATAATAGACCGGCATTAGAGAAATACGGTACTGATTTGACTCAATTAGCTAAAGATGGTAAACTAGATCCAGTGATTGGTCGTGACGAAGAAATACGTCGTACGATACAAATTTTATCAAGAAGAACAAAGAACAATCCTGTATTAATCGGTAATGCTGGAACAGGTAAAACTGCGGTAATGGAAGGTTTGGCACAGAGAATATTGAAGAATGAAGTTCCTGACAGTATGAAAGACAAGCAGATAATCACATTAGACTTGTCGGGTATAATAGCAGGTGCTAAATATAGGGGTGATTTCGAAGGTAAGTTAAAGCAGATATTAAAAGAAGTTGAAGAAAAAAACGGAAAAGTCATTTTATTCATTGATGAATTACATATTTTAATGGGATTGGGTAAGGCCGAAGGTTCAATTGATGCTTCAAATTTATTGAAACCAGCATTAGCAAGGGGAAAGCTTTCCCTTTGTGGTGCCACAACTATTGAGGAATACCGCAAGTATGTTGAGAAGGATGCTGCTCTTGCAAGAAGATTTTCGGCTGTTACCGTTAACGAACCAACAGTACAAGACACGATTTCTATTTTACGTGGTTTGAAAGAACGTTATGAAGTACATCATGGTGTTCGTATTACTGATGGGGCCTTAGTGACTTCAGCACTCTATTCTAGTCGTTATATAACTGATCGTTTCTTGCCAGATAAGGCTATTGATTTAGTTGATGAAGCATGTTCTACTTTGAGATTGCAACATGAATCCAAACCGGATGCAATTGCTCAATTGGACCGTCAAATTATGACTATTCAGATAGAATTGGAGTCTTTGAGAAAAGAAAATGATCAGTTATCGCTAGACCGCAAAACTAAATTGGAAGAAGAATTGAGTGTCAAAAGGGCTGAATTAACTGAGTTTACTGAGAAATGGGAATCGGAAAAAAAGCTGATAGATGATGTTAAGAACGCAAAATCTGATTTAGAACAAGCCAAATTTGATTTAGAACAGTGCCAAAGAGAAGGCAATTATGGTAAGGCTTCTGAATTACAGTACGCGACAATTCCTAAACTAGAGGAACAGTTGAAAGAATTGACCGAGAATGAAAAATCTGTTGGAGAATCTACGTTGTTACATGATTCAGTTACCTCTGATGACATCGCAAATGTGATTTCAAAAATGACAGGTATTCCATTAAGTAATTTAATGAAAGGTGAGAAGGATAAATTATTGGATATGGAAGCTACATTAAAAAGTAAAGTCATTGGTCAAGATGAAGCAATAAATGCGGTTGCTGATGCTGTAAGATTGCAGAGGGCGGGTTTAACAAGTGACAAGAGACCTATTGCTTCATTTATATTCTTGGGACCTACTGGTACAGGTAAAACAGAACTAACGAAATCATTAGCGGAGTTTTTATTTAATGATAAATCTTCAGTTATTAGGTTTGATATGTCAGAATTTCAAGAGAAGCACACAGTTTCTAGATTAATCGGGTCACCCCCTGGGTATGTTGGCTATGAAGAAAGTGGTGAATTAACTGAAGCGGTTAGGAGGAAGCCATATTCAGTTGTATTGTTTGATGAGTTTGAGAAGGCACACAGTGATGTATCAAAATTATTATTACAAGTCCTTGATGAGGGTTCCTTAACTGATTCACATGGTAAACATATTGATTTCCGTAATACCATAATAGTAATGACTTCAAATATTGGTCAGGAGATATTGCTAGCGGATAAGGATACAAGTGATGATGGTCATATCAGTGAAAATACAAAGACACAAGTTAGTGAAATGCTAAAGCAGTATTATCCTCCTGAATTTTTGAATCGTCTTGATGATGTTTTAATTTTTAACAGATTATCTAGGCAATCTTTGAAAAATATCTTGACCATCCGTTTGAAAGAAATTGACGAAAGATTAGCCAATAGAAGAATCAACTTGTCTTTATCTGGCGAATCTAAGGAGAAACTCTGCGAATTAGGTTATGATCCAGTATATGGTGCCAGACCTTTGAATAGAGTTTTACAGAAAAAGGTCTTGAACCCTCTTTCCAAATTGATGATAAAAGGTCAAATCAGGGAAGGTGAGACGATATTTGTTGAGTTAAAAGATGGTGAGATCTATGTTAAGCCAAACCACGAGGAAAATTCCTGAATTAATTGAATTTTGTAAATAGATATATATGGCAGTACTTAATGAACGACAATGATGAGATGAAACTATGTAATTTACATTGTTTGAAAATCTAAAAAGTGTAATGATATAATTCTAACAAAATGTAACTAAAAAAACGTTCAAATATAAAAAGCTGAAAATAAAGCTGAAACTAAAAAATGGCCTCATAATACTCTACCAACAACAGATCCGTCTGCTATGCGCTTTTCATTTTCATCTACCCTTTTTAAGCTTGTTCCAGTTTTTATTTGTCCTAGTAAAGCCCCAATATCAGCATTACCCCCTAATGGAGCTGCTTGCTTGGGACCTGAAGAAGTAGACGAACTGCCTGGCAATGGTGGTGCACCTGGAGGAGGAGGTGGTGGTGCGTACAGAGAAGGTAAAGGAGGTGCTGCACCTGGAGGAGGAGGTGGTGGTGGTGGAGCTGAAGAGCTTGGCATAGGTGGCGCCTCCATAGCTGGTGGAGGAGGAGGAGGTGGTGGTGGTGGTGGTGCCAATGCATTAGGTAAAGGGGGTGCTGCTCCAGGAGGTGGCGGCAGTGTTGGAGTAAAGTTATTCTCAGAAATTGGTTCTTCAACATTGTCTGACCTTACATGTGGCTCAGGTGTTGCGTTAACTTGGTCTGGGTTATTCTGAATAATATTGGCAGAATTATCAGCATTCTCTTCATTGATATTAACTTTGGATTCTTGTGAATCGAAGTGAGGAATGTCTTCAGCATCATGAAATTCTTGATTAGGGGTAGCTGTACTTGATTTTGGTACTGGTTGAGACATACCCCCAAATAATAAGCTTGCTAATTGAGCAGCGCCCGCTCTATTGGGCCCTTCATCTTCACTTGAATTTTCTTCTTCATCACTCCAATCATTAGAGTCGCCCAAACCTCTTTGCGAGGCTCTTTGAGCAGCTGCTTTCTTTGGATCTATCGTAACTTCTTTCTCTGGTTTAAAGAAAAGGTTATCCTTAGACTCGTTGCTACTTCCCGGAATATTATTATTTTGAAGTTTTGCAAACGGGTTATTATCATGAGTCTTTGGAACGAAGTTTTCTGATTGTACAGCAGGAGCAGGAGCTTGTTCTTCATTTGTCTTTTGCTCTATAACAGGGTTTGAAGCTATGTCATTAGTAGAACTCTTGGAAATAGATCCATTTGGGCCATACGATTTAACTTCAGTTATTGGTTCTTCATCACTAGAATATCCAGCTTCTTCTTTTTTCTTCAATTCTTCCATTTCTCTCTTTAGTTTCTCTAACCTAGCTTCTTTTTCCTGCTTCTTCTTTAACTTACGTTCACGTTCACGAGCTTCCATTTCTTCTTTCTGTTTCATTAAGGCTTCATATTCCTCATTATCATCATCAGATTCATTTCCCATTGTTTGGTTAGGTACTTGATTCACTTGTTTTGAGGAATCGCTTTGTCCACTAATAATTCCATCTTGCGATTTGGTTTCTTGTCGCGTTTCCTGTTGCTGTTGTTGTGGTTGCGGTTCAACCACTCTTTCTGGAGCTTTAAGAGGTTCAGAACTAGCATTCAGAGGTACCGTTTTGCTTTGTGTTTGTGGTTCAGCTGTATAGCTAGAGTTCGATGTCTTGTGTCTCGTAAGACCTAACTTAGCTAAACGCTCATTCATTCTTTTCTCAGCTTGTGCTTTGATATATGCAGATCTCTCTTCAGGTGTTCTATATTCGTGACTAGCTGTAGAACTATCACTTGCACCCGTTGACTGAGGTGAAACAATACTTGCCTCAGCATTCTTAGATGATTGTTGTCTTTGTCCTACAGAAGAAGTTACTTGGGGAGCTGATTGTTGGTTTGGCTTAGAAGAATTCAATTCTCTTATGAATTTTGCAACCTCCGCATTCAAATTGTTTCCGTTTTCCCATTTATCTGTGTCTACTTCTTCTTTATTAGTAATCTGTAAATTAGTAGCACATCCATCTTCTAATTCTTTAATACTAGCTTCAATGTCGTTTATCATTCCAGATTGATTTTCTCCTTCGGATTGAGTTTTCTTGATTTCCTGCTGCAATTTAACATCTAGCTCATTACCACTCTCGTATGACTTGCCAGTCAATGCAGCCATTCTCTGCTTTAATAATTGTTTGGATTTAAACTTTTGTTTGTCTGCATCGGTAACTTCACCATTGATACCAGTACCGACTATTCCCGCCTCTTCATTCTCCGGTTGCCAATCTGGGTTTTCTTTTGATAACTTCAATTTAAAGAGCTCAACTTTACTCAGAGCTATATCTCTGTTAACTTGGTGAATTTTGGAAATTAAACCTGGAACTTTATCACGGGTTAAGTAATTTAATTTATCCAATAATTGCTTTCTTTCGCTGATTGATCCACCGGAAGAAACCTTGTTATTTAATTGAGATTGAATTGTTCTTATTTGTTGCTTCAATGAATCGATTTCTTGGTAGTTTCTTGATTCCAACTGTCTACTTGTTATAGCAGAATCTTGATCTTCTGCATCTACTGCATCTAACAAGATTTTCTTTTCACGAACTAGCTTTTTCAAGTCGGCTATGGTTAAGTCGCTGTTATTAGAAGACTTTTCATCACCATTTGATGGATCATTATTAGAGGTATTTTTTCTTCTGTGACGAACATTAGAAACATACCCAAAATTAGAATCATCGTTCTTATATCTTTTTCCGTCTGTCTTGCCTGGTTTCACGGGAGGTGAGGACTTCGCAGAACCACTTTTCAAAGAGTTTTTCAAGGTATCCATAGAATCTTGGATATATTTAGTTGAGGGAGGAACCAATTCTGGAGGTAATCTCAATGGTAAATCAAACCCGTTTAATCTTCTATAAACAAGATGCATAGCAACTGCAAATTCATCCTTATTCAATTTTCCTCTATTGTTAGTATCTGCAAGGTTCCAAATAGACTCCAAATCCGGCCTGGCTAATCCAGACTTTCCGAATATATTGATTGCAACTTCTCCGTCAATGAATCCCTTGTTTCTACTATCCCATGCAGAAAAAACACCATCATAAATTTGCTTCTCTTGTTTTGTGATCGACCAGGTCACATTTGTCTTCAACGAACCACCCATAGCATTTTGTAAGTTGTTAGTTGGTAGTTGAGAGGATGGCAAAAAGTGCTGCTCCATAGCATTCAATCCTGGTATTCCTCCAGTCGGCGTAGAAACAAACCCCCACTGACCCGGTTTACCGGTTGGTTGGGATTGTAAAAGACCAGTCTGTTGAGGTTGGAAGCCAGTAGTTTGTGGTTGGAAGCCAGTAGTTTGTGGTTGGAAGCCGGTACTTTGTTGTTGAAAACCAGTAGTCTGTGCCTGTAAAGGTCCGTTATTCATTCTTTGTGTAAATCCTGTTAATTGAGGCTGCAAGACACTAGGACCTGTTTGCTGAGAATTCATTTGAGATTGGAATCCTGTAGTTTGAGATTGCAATGGTCCTGTCTTTTGAGCAGGAATTAAACCAGACGTTTGTTGGGGCTGCAATGGAATTAAAGTACCACCTCCTGTTCTTTGGGGTAATAAAGAATTGGCATTATTACTTCCAAACCCAGTTGCTTGAGGTTGGATTGGAAAATTACCAGTTCTTTGGGCCACCATTTCTTGCGGCGCACCAAATCCAGTTGGCTGAGCTTGGAACGATGTAGAAGGAACTGCACCAGAGTTATTGTATCCGGTGGCTTGTGGCGCCATCCAATCGTCATTGGTCGTATTGCTATTTGCACCAAAGCTAGCAAATGGTGTATTCGACAAGATATTTGATGGATTCTCTGGTACACTAAAACTAATAGCATCAACAAAACTCTTCACTTCGTTCAGCCATTTTTCTGGTAACAACGTAGGTAATGGGTCCCCCTTTAATGACAAGTTACATAAATGCAAAGCTAACGCAAACTCAGGAAACAACAAAGAACCCGACTTATTGGTGTCTGCCAATGACCAAATTTCAGCTAAGGTTATAGGCTGCAAGCCTGACCTCAATAAAATGTCTCGTGCCGAATCACCGCTAATAGCTTGTTCTCCTTTTGGCACTGCGGTTCTAAATAAATGTTCGAATTTATTTTGATCTGACGCAGTAATGAACGATAATCTCATACTAGGGATCTTTAATTCACTATTTTCAGTCACGGTGGGCGCTGAATTCGTTCCTGGCTGTTGAAATCCAGTAGGTTGTGTTTGAATATAGCCAGTCTGTTGTGGTTGAATCAGCGGTTGTTGTGCAAACCCAGTAGGCTGGCTTTGAAATGACGGCGCATTAAACGTTGCCTGCTGTTGAGGTTGATAAAACCCGGTTGCTTGGTTTTGCATTGAAGGAGGTTGATTCGGATTATAATACCCTGTTTGCTGAGGCTGGACATATTGCTGCTGCTGATTAAACCCTCCAGCAAACCCCGTTTGTTGTTGCTGAGGATTATAACCAGTTTGCTGTTGTTGATATGGATTATACATCAGCCAAATAATTGATTAATTTAATATAAATTGCTTACAATGCTTAGGAAATTGATATATGTTAATAGATTATGTGTCTTTGATCCCGAGTGAATATCTCGTTCGACACTAACATGCAATTTTCAAATTTTACAGTTTATATGAGTTGCAGCTCTTTTAGAGAGGAACCTTCTTGTACTATAGAACATACAATAAATACAACTACGTAATCTTAAGTCAAATATCTTGTAAATTAGAAGTCTATGTAAATGTGAGTAAACTTTCAACGGTTATATCAAGCAAAAAATTTCTTTATGGAAGAACCTCATCCCAGAAATCAATTTCTAAAAGCGTCACTTTATTGAAAATGTCAACAAGTTCATCTAACCGTCCTTGTGAAAGAGGATAATGCTCGAGTAAAGACTGCAAAGAACTTTTTCCCCTTTCGTATGCCTCGCGGTACCAGTCAGATGTATAGTCTGCCAACCAGGAATCGTATACTTTGGCGTGGTCTTCGGATTCAAGAACACCCAAAGATTTATCGTGATCTTGTCTTATTTTCAAGCCAAAGTCTCCAGCTTCAGCGTAACCATGTAAACAAGGGGCCAAAGCGACTCGAATCCCTAAGAAATCTTCCTTTTTGCCTATTTCTAAGAGATAATTGCAGTATGCTTCACATGCTTTACCAGGAGACAATTCAGTGTCTGACTCAAAATCTCTATCGTAATGAATGTTATAATTTTTCATCAATTTTTCTCTGTGACGTTCAATTTCTTTTACGATTTCATCCATTATGACTGATTGCGTATGAATCTGATTGTAATCATCCGAAACGGAAGCAGCCAACCCATGAATTTGCGCATAATTTATCAAATAGTAGTAATCCTGCTTCAAATAATAAAGAAACTTGTTAAATTCTAATTTATTTTGGGCAAGTTGACTCACAAATGGGTGGTGTATGTACATTTTCCAGTTATTGCTAACCTTAGGATGTGTCTTAAGATAATCCAAGAAAGAATCGTAACTATCCAATAAGTAATGAGAGATATCCAATTCGTCTTGCTTACATACAAGACTAGGCTTTGTTTCTGGAACAACTGTATGGCACAATGGGCCATTTCCATGACCTAATTTCTTCTTCAAGCTTACCATACTTTTCTGGACATAATGAATTGATAATGGCAACGCCTCTTGAAGTGAATACCCTTTCGCAATGTTGGCAGCTATTGCGGACAGTAGAGTGCAGCCAGTCCCATGCGTATCTTTTGTTTTCAAGAATTCAGATTCATACACCTTAACTGAATCGGTCTTTGACTCGTATAAGATATCGATAATACAAACTTGGTTACTATTATCATCAAAGTTTCCTTCATAAGGTCTATTTTGTAGACGATTCCATGGTATGTGCCCACCCTTCACTAAAATATTCTCACAACCTAGCACCTTCTGCAACTCTTTTACCAAATTAATATAATCATTTAAACCTTGAATTTCAATGTCTGCTTTCTTCCCAGTTGCAATTTCAAACAAGCTCTTTGCTTCTAGAAAATTTGGCGTCACGATATATGCTTGCTTTATCAATGTGTTAACACAATCTCTCATACCATCAGCATCAAATAATTGAGATCCCGACGTACTTATCATAACCGGATCTACAATAATCTTAATATTTCTTTCTCTGAGGTAATCTAGATGATCTTTTAATACGTCAATTGTTGTCTTAGTCAACATACCAGTTTTAATTGCCTTCAATGGAGCATCTTCTGAGTTCTCATATCCCTCCAAAAAGTCTTCGAAATTGAGCTTTAATATGTCTTTTAAAAGGTACTCTGGTGTTGGTTCGAATGACTTAACAGATTGCGTATTTTGACCTGTTAATGCTGTTATACATGTCAAACCATATACTTGATGTGCACTGAATGTCTTCAAATCAGCTTCAATACCGGCACCTCCTGAACTATCTGAGCCTGCGATGGTTAAAACAGCAGGGAAGTTGTCTCTTTTTTCGGCAATAGGACTTTCAAGCTTCACTGTTGTGTAATGGACCATCTTTGCCTTTGTCATAATGGAATAATGTACATCCTAGTCTTGTTCTACATTTGAGTTGCACAGTTGTAAGTATTCAAACTTTTCGCATTCGGAGACTTTTAATCGCATAGAATTCTACAATTAATGCGCTTATAATAGTTCATCATACATTTATAAAAATATTCAAGTTTTGTTAAGTCTAGTATAGTAATCTATTAAATCCAACTCACTCTTCAATGTTTCTTCCCTATAGCCAACTCTAATATCTGGCACATTTGTTTTTTCAATATCATTACCATCAATACCTCCTACAATAAACTTTTTCCCAAGCCAATGCTTCTTGATTGCAATTTCCCATCCTGATTGCTTAACTGAGTTACATGCTAATTCACACATGTCCACCCCTGATAGTTTGTATATTTGGGCTGCAACAGAGTATTCTTCTATCAATGGTTCTTTGGTGTATGAAAATTGTAATGGGTCATCAGTCGATAAAGAAACATTCATACCCTTCTGGAAAAAGCTGTAGAATGGATTCTTATCATAGGTTAAGAATAGGGCATTGTTTGATAATGGCGACATAGCTAAACCAATTTGGTCTAAATAATATAAGTACTGGATGAATGGAATTTTTCTCAACAAGATACCATGGGAGATTGAATGTGATGTTAAAAATGCACTGATTAAATGCTCAGGATCTCCTGCTTCACCACAATGTGGTCTCAATAAGAAAGTATTGTGTCCATTCTTTAATCTCAATTGATTTAACGAGGTAATATTGGCATAAAGATAATATAAGTAGTAAGAGTATGGTGGATTAAATGGTAAATCCCATTTGTTTGCGACAGGGTAGTTTCTGGATTGAATTGATTTCTCCAGCTTAGATTCATCATCAACCGAATCAAAACCAACGACTCTTTGTAAGAAAATATGCAATTTTGGATGACTCTTAGGATCTATGGATACCTCAAATAGTGGTTTAAATAAATTAACTAGAATATCGTGGAACGTAGTAACATTTCCATTTTTCTTATATAAATCATACAATCTTGGGACTTGAATCAACCAACGGACGTTATGACTAAATAATTTGTTATCAACAATCCAGCTTGCCAACTTATCCCATTCATGGATAGATCTTCCATAAATTGAAATTCTCAATTCGTTCATTTGGTACTTCGAACTTTCTAAATCATCCATTACCTGTTTTGTCAACTCAGCTAAATACTTACCATTGATGAAGTTGTCAGTTTTCAAAAAAATTTCTCTTAATCTCGATTCCCCTATAGGATTATACTTTAAGTTGAACTTATCGAATCTATGGAATGTATCAGTATGAGCATGCATATCTAAAGTATCGATAGATAAATCATAGGCACTTAGTTTTAAAGATTCGAATACTTGGGCCAAAGTCAAAATTCTACCATCTCTAAAAATGACTTGTTCATTTGGCTGAGTCTTCAATTTGTACTTGATAAATCTTAACAAGTGCTTTTGATTCATACATGCGGAATGATGAATGTGAGTATCAACTTTACGAACATTATAGAAATCACGGTGTGGGTTACGTTTGGAACGCTTGTTTTCTTCAAAATCATTAAGAAGGTAATACATATTCCACTTAGCTTCCAAGTACTGCAACCTTTTGAAAGCAAAGGATTTTGCTGGCCCATCTGAAGAAATCTTTGTGATTTCATTCAAATCAGAGTAATAGTTTTGCAATGTAGGAATTTCAACAATCTTCTCATCGCAGTCACTCTTGTATACTTGAAATACACCTTCTTCGTCTTGCTTGAAATAAAACTCGTTGCTTCCTTCTGGGATAATACATTTATTGAAGTCAAATTCTTCTTCTTCGTTTCCTCCATGAGGGATTTGATTGTACTTGTTTCTGGACTTATAAGTAGGCTTTGGAGCAGGGGGATAAATAGTCCAACTATCATTGTTTTTCGGGTTTTTCATCTCATCATCTTGAATTGAGATTTTGAGATATTTGTGTCTGAGATCAAGACATGTTTTGACGTCTTGATATACTTCAATTAACTCTTCTGATGGATGTTCCTCTGGTAAAGTATTTGATTTTAAATCAGTATTCTGGGAGTTGGACCCTAATGGATGATAAGGGTATTTGCTAGCTGAATGGTTAAGAGGTAAATCAATAAAGGACTGTCTTCTCTTAATAGTATTTGAATGTGGTGCACTATTAGTTGCTTGTCCATTCCCGTTACCATTACCATTATGCAAAGCTTCAAATGCTTTTACTTTCAAATCATGATCTTTAATGAATCTCTCTTCCGTTGTTGAGAAATGAGTGGAATTATGGAATTCCTCACCTTCATCATCAAGCGAAAGTTGATGAAATGAACTTAAATCACCATCTTTAGTTGAATATTTTGCATTTGCTTCGCTCTGATTCTTTCCACTCAAACCCATTCTGCTTAATGAAATTATTATTTCTTTCTTTAGAATATAAGTAACATTTATCCTTTAGCTCCTCCGATGCGCGATGAGTAAGGCTGATTTTGGACAACTCCGAAACAGGTTTTAATCTAAATTGCCTAAAAAAGATCATAGATAGACTATATATTAAATAATAGTACAAATGTGTATATATCTTTGATTATTGTCTAATTTTAAGGCAACACCGTTATTGGCAATCTAAATCTAAGTTCACCTCCATAATTATCAAACTTATAATCTTGGAAGATATCAAGATGTTCATCTTGCTTTGTGGTCCTATTTCCGCTTTCGGTTTGTAGTGGTTGTCTAACTGTATCTTCATCCAGTTCTTCCTGGGCAATAGATAGGTTTTCAGAAGATTGGTCAAGTGTATTCTCCGGGTTTTCTTCAAAATCATTTAAATTGAACTTGAATACAAGGTAATGCTTTACGTCCATCAACTTTGAGCTCTGGAATTGTTGAGTTAAAAACTTGGGTAAATTAATCATACCATGGACTATAGATGGTTCTGATTCATTACCAGCAGATTTAGAATTCACAATAGCCGATGCAAATAAATTATATTTAATACTGGAGCTGACTTTATATATGTTCTTGTAATCAGTTATTTTTCCTTCATCTGACTCAGTGTGAAAAGATTCATGAGTTTCTAGATGAACGATTAAACCTGCTATTCTCGTTTTGCTAATGCCATCTGGGTTTATGTCTATCACAAAGTAGATATCTTCTCCAATATGAAAGTAAGGCTTTGAAATACTGAGAAGACAGAGATCATGATCATTAACTCTGATTTGATATTGCGTCTTCAAGTGATGTGGTAGCTGTGGTATTAAACCTGGCTCAATCTCTTCCGTTGTATCATGCATGTTTGGAATACTCTTCTTTCTTTCACTCGTAGATATCTTTGGCATATTATATAAATCAGAATCAATTAAGGTCGATAGATCATGAAGTAATGT
Source organism: Debaryomyces fabryi (assembly GCF_001447935.2). Taxonomy (NCBI): domain Eukaryota; kingdom Fungi; phylum Ascomycota; class Pichiomycetes; order Serinales; family Debaryomycetaceae; genus Debaryomyces; species Debaryomyces fabryi. The sequence goes on from NW_015385505.1 coordinate 40,788, forward strand.
ATGTCTTCCTTCCTTCAAATCTTCGGATACAGAGTTGGCTGGATCAGCGCATTCGCTGGTATCATCACATATTATTACATTCCAATTGTGGTCGATCTTTGTTTCTTTCAAGAAATCCTGTTGCAACCATCTTTCATGTGTACCTTGTCTTCCTTCTTCTACTTCTAAAGGAAAATAAACATTGCATGACTTCATTTTATGGTGCTGCTTTGACATCTGCAGCAATCCGACTATTAACAGATACTTTATACTAACCCAGCCTTGATCACACACAGGCCTAGTCATTCGAGTATTATAGGAGGGAGACAATCCTTTAATTTTTGGAAATTTAATATGAAATGTTTTCGTGCATCGAGATGCTAGATTCAAATCTGAAAATAATAGAAATTGAGACGTTGAATAAAACGGGATTATAGAATCAGTCAACTCCTTTAGCGATAATACGCCCTTGGCATTTTGGTGGTTGTGTTCATGATTATCATCAATTGTCTCTGGTACGTTAACTGAACCAAATGGAAATAAAAGATCCTGTAAAAGATATCTATTGTTTTCATCGATTGTTTTAGGATCGTGTTTACTTAAAATACTGGAATTGTTCTGAGATTCATTGATAATCAAATCATTGACTCCACCTAACCTACCACCTATCACCATTCTGTCCTTTAAATTTCGTTTAATGAATGGAACTCTAGTTAAATTAGATTGAATTTCATCCTCGTCAGCTGTGTTCTCGTTATCCTGATAATGAGATGCATATTCTTTGTTCACCCACCAAGAAGACCTATCCGAGTAGCTATCAATAGGATTGGATGATTCTTCAAGTCTGAAGTTGTAATTAAGTAGAACGTATCCAAATAATTGAATATACCCTAGGAAAATCTTGATTTCTGAACTTGGATTCTCTTTGTCTACTTCAACTCGATCAGGAGATTCACTTTCATTAGATCCAAATATGTTATTAAACCATCCCTTTCTCTCATCAATTTTCTTTTCGTGGTCATCAGTATGAGGATTTATAAGTATAGCATTATTCAGAGTATTATGAAAACTTAATAAGCACTCTGTTTCACTATTAGATTTTTCCAAATAACTTAACGAAATCGATAACTGATTATTAATCTTTTTAATGAAACGAGGTTTTACGAACTCGGAATATTGTTTCAGATCATGTCTCAAATCAAACTGAGGCATAATTGATCTAATGATGGTATCAACTATCGTATTAAGATTGGCGTATCTAAATTTCTGGTTTCTAGAAATCCGCGCTGTTAATATTTACATGGAGAAGAATTCAATTTTTTATATATTGTAATTTAAATAGAACACTTCCAGCAGTGGTTCAGATTGAATGCTTGATTCAGTGGCGACAAAAGGATTATATACTCATATAGAAGTAAATTTTAAATTATTAAGAAGCCATAAATAATTCATTCAACTTTCTGTTCTTGGTTAGTTTGTTGATATTGGCTGCTAGGAGCTTGAATACCTTCTTGTTGAATTTGAGCCATCTGCTCTTGAGTTGTTCCGTTTGCTCCAGCACCAATAATTTGATGAAAGTCTAAAATTTCACTGTACATCATTACTCTCCAAGTGTCAACAGGTAAATCAGCATCATTAAAACTCCAGTCGAACTTAACTTCACAAACAGGTTCATCAGTTGGATCGTGATAAGGTTCCATGTAAGGATGGGATAAAGCATCCAATGCACTGATTCTCTTTTTCGGATCAAAGACCAACATTTTAGCTAATAAATCGATTGCTTCTGGTTCAACATGAGTGCATTGAGCAAACCTTTCACTGAAAGGAATAGGATCTCTATGAGGTAATGATTGGACAAACCTTAAAGTGTTTTCGGAGCATATAGTTTCAATAACATCAGGCGGTGGGGAACCCAATAATTCTGTAATAATTGAGAATTGGTGAACATGGTCTTTACCTGGGAATAATGGTTTGCCTTCTATCATTTCTGATAAAATACATCCTACAGACCATAAATCAACCTCTGTATCGTACTTTTGCCAAGTCAACATAATTTCTGGTGCTCTGTAATATCTGGTGGAGACATAACCAGTCATCTGAGGATCCTGGATTCTTGCCAAACCAAAGTCACAAATTTTCAAATCACAATTTTCATTGATCAAAATATTCGATGGCTTTAAATCACGGTGAATGACCCCAGCTGAATGCACATACTTAAGCCCTCTTAATATCTGGTAAGTGAAATACTGAATGAACTGCTTTTCTAATGGTCTCGAGGTCAATAATCGATGCAAGTCCGTTCCCTGTAATTCGGTAACAAAATAAATATCTTCTAATGGCGACAAAAAAATATCATCCAAAGTAATAAGATTCTCGTGTCTTAAATGTTTTAACAACTTTAATTCTCTATATGTACGTTTAGCCAATACCGATGTCAGGAACGGCTTCATGATCTTCTTCACAGCAACATTTTGCCCGGTCAATTTATCTATAGCCGAACAGACAAGCCCGAAAGCTCCCATACCAACTGGGTTTAAATCAGTGTATCTGTTTGTTATTTCAAATACTGTTCCAAAGATCTGGGTCCTGGTAAACTCGCCGTCCGATACCATTTTATTCCTTATTTATTTATAATTAGTCCTTCAAATCCCCACTAATGAGTTCGTATTTCAAGATTTTAATTGTTGACTAAAAGTGGAATGCGTATTTCGATTAGTATGTTACTATCAATTACCTTCCAATTATATAAAGCGAACTGTATGAAAATAGATTAAATTGTTGTTTCTTCCCTGATGTTAAACACTCTATCAAATTGCTTATAGTACAATAAAAGATTTTTGTCTACCCCCGCACGACCGATGGAAAAGGTTCCAAATCAACCATCTCGTTATGGCAAAATAAATGAATGTATTAGACGCTAAAAATATATGATTACATATGACTGGCATAATGCCGATTGAAAGAGAATTATCGAATGTTCATCATTTTTGTCATTCGCTTCGTAGAATGATTTAAACCACTTTGTTCGTCGTCTGCATCGATTCTTTCGTAGTCTCTTCTATTGGATTTGTATAAATCAAATAATGACCAGAACTTAAGGTTTTCATCACCTGCAACGGTCGCTAGAGTTAAGGAATCGGGACTTAAGCATCCACTTAGGATTCTCGAATCGTGGGCACCCATTATTTCTCCAGTTTTCTGTAAAGTAGGATAGTTGAACAAAGAGATATTGTTTGTAGGGAAGCCATGAGTGGCCACAATCTCCATGCCTGTTCCCGATGCATAACCCCAATTCAAGGAAGATATCTGGGAACCTGTCTCGATGGTGTTCACACGGGCACCAGTCGTTGTGTTCCAGAAGTTGATAGTCTTGTCCGAGGATCCGCCACCAGTGGCTAAGAGGGACAGTTGGAAAGGGCACCACAGCAATGCCTTTACAGCTGCCCTATGGCTCAGTTTAGAGAAAAGAGGTTGGGAGGAAGTATTGTTATGACATTGGCGTATGTCCCAAATGCATACTAAGTTGTCGTTTCCACCGGAACAAAACTGCTGGCCATCGGCCTTGTATTCAATTCCACATACTTCGGCCAGGTGTGAATCTTTAAGCTTGTTCACGACGTGGTCGGCAACTCTTACATCCGAATGGTATATATTACCCATTCTGGATCCGCTTGTGAGAATATGCTGGTACCAAGCTTGGGATGCAATCCTTGTTTGATGGTTATCACAATTTAAGGTTCTGAGTTTTGAGTTGGTTTCGATATCCCAAATTTCAACAAGACCGTCATCTTTTCCTATCGAGATGTATGAACCATCATCCGACCATCTTAAAGAGGTGACTATAGTCTTGTTTGGTAATTCACAAAGTAGCCCAACTGAGCCTGTGGAGGCATTCCAAACATATACTGCATCTTCTAAACCAATGGCCAATAAATTTGTCAGAGACCATGCTAACAAATTCAAGTAAAAGTCATCAAGCAACCCCGGAGCATCGAGCACTCTTTCAGGAGCTGTTGGAATCTTTTTAGCCCGCGCTGAGGCCGCTGCTGGTCGCAATGACTTATTCATAAAGCTATTCAATACTAACTTCGATGACGAGTTGGCAGTTGAAATATGGCTAAATAAGTTAACTGGCTTTTTTCTTTCTGGTGGTAATGGCTGAAACTGCAAAATTCTAGAATTCACTTCTAGGCCACATGCTTCAGCTACATGATGTTGGTATATTTTTGATGTTTGAGCTTTAATATGGGTTTCTGGTGATGCATTAGGATGGGGGTTTGTGGTGTCAGTTTGTAATTTTCCGCAAGTGGAGTTATGGCGTGAAGGAATAAACCTATCTGATGATGTAGTAGACGACTGTTGTTGATTATCAGATGAGCTGGAGGAGCCTCCTGTAGATATTAATGAATTGGTACGACGCAATTTATGTTTAGGTGAATGCGAGCTGCGTGATAATACCAACGATGATTTCGATCTTGGATTGGAAATAGGTGCTTTGAGTTTAGGTCTTGGAATGAGCTTGGCATCCCATGGAGTCTCTAACCCACTTTTGTTTAGTTCTCCTACAGGAGTAGGTGGGATATGGTTGAACTGGATCGTTTTCCTACTCACATTAGGACTCATATGCTGTAAGTACACCCTCTTATTCGGTGACGAGTTTACCGCACTATCACCACTCGGAGATGTACCATAGCTTCGCTTTTTGGAACCAACTTCTTTCTCTGAATTTAGTGGAGGCACACTCTTGATGGGAGAGCTATTCGATGGTGAATCAAAGAATAACGAATGAGACATGTTAGGATGCAAAATATAAAATGACAAATGTTTCTATGAATGCTGACTTCCTTTTCTCCTTTTTTTTTCTTTTAGTTAGTTTGGCTTTATCGTCTTAACTTAATGTCTCTCGTGAATATATTTACCAACAAGTGTGATGCATCTATTACTTCTATAAGAATACTAAGTTTGGAATGAAATATTTAGGATAAGTAGACAATTAAGCTTTTGTTGAATCTGCTTCGGCTTTCGATTTCTTCTTAATTTTCCTGAAGATCGTTCTTTCGATTTAATTTAATCCGTCTTTACTAAATTGCCTTATTTCATTAAATAAAATCCACTAAAATTACTGTATTCGATATTACTATTATCCCATCGATTGTATAAGCCATTGTACATTCTATTTACAAATATTCCTAATTAGGAACACAAATGAATATGTCATTTTCTTATGTAATATTTGTCGTAAATTTAATATTTTGCGACATGTCACATGACACTCTCAATATAAGCCAGTTCGATAAGATCAAGATGAATAAGGTAACGATACTATACGATATATTACACATCTAGATAGTATAACAGTGAGTGGAATAGTTTAAAGGATAGTGGATATTATAATACTCGACAACTATTAAATGGGACAGCAAACATCAACGCCAAAAATCACTCTGCAAGATAGAGCGATTTTCCAGTTGAAGCAACAACGAGACAAATTGAAGCAATATCAACGGAAGTTGAATACTATAATAGAGCGGCAGAACAAATTGGCTAAGGAAGCTATAGTTAAGAAAGATACTGCGAGGGCGAAGGTTTACTTAAGATCAAAGAAACAGCAGCAGACCACGATAACGAAAACATACGAGCAGCTCGATAACTTGGAAACGCTAATCGGTACTATCGAATTCAAGTTGATTGAGAAGGATGTGATGTATGGGTTAGCACAGGGGAATGAGGTACTAAAGACCTTGAACTCGGAAATGAGCGTAGACAAGATAGACAAGGTATTGGATGACCTAGAAGAAGAGAGATTGAAGGTGGACGAAGTACTGGATATGCTCGGGATGGGTTCGGGTTTGAGCAATGGTGAAGAGCATGAAGTGGACGAGGAGCTAGCTAATTTAGAGGCGGAAGTCAACGGTACTAATAAGGTCGAAACTGGTGCCCTGCAAGATATTGACATGCCTGCCGTGCCTAATACTAAACCAGAATCGAAGATCTCCGGAGAAGAGGAAGGGGAAAAGCCAGTCAAATCTGAGCCAAACGAGCCAATAGCTGCATGATCATGGATGTACATTATTATTTATATAGAAGGATCAAATAGTACGTTAATTTGAAAAGAACATCGTAAATCGTTAAAACTTTGCTGCATAATTAAGCATCAAGCCAGTCCAAGAATTCTGGAGTGAAGTAACTGATGATAAGTCTTGCTCCAGCACGTAAAAATCCGTGATGACTCTCGAATGCAATACTCTTTAAATCAAAAACACCCTTTTCAGCTGCAGCATGTAACATAGCATACTCTCCGCTGACTTGGTAAGCACAAAGAGGGTAGTTCTTACAGATTTTTGCCGCTTCACTAACAATATCCAAGTAGAAAGTGGATGGCTTTACAATGACAGCATCAGCACCTTCTTCCATGTCTCTTTCCAAAGCACGACGAGCTAAACCTGAACCTCCAGATGGTAACTGATATGCCTTTCTATCCCCATGACTAGGGCAACTACCGGCTGCATCTCTAAATGGGCCATATAAATTCCCGCTAAACTTAGCTGAGTATGACATGACCAAACATTTATGGGCCAAACCAGCTTTGATCAAACCAGATTTGATGTATTTAACTCTCCCATCAACCATATCAGATGGTGCTACAGAATTTGCCCCAGCTTTGGCATAATTGACTGCAACCGCACCAATTCTACGAACAGATTCTTCACGATTAATAGATCCATCCTCGTACAAAATACCGCAATGGCCATGACTAGTATATTCACATAAGCAAACATCACACATAATAAACAAATCTGGGAAGTTCTCTCTTAATTTACGAATAGCCAATATCACTGGTCCTTCAGGATCGTCAGCTGCTGTTCCTAAATTATCCTTTACGCCATCTGCTAATGGAACACCAAATAATATGACAGCTCTAAGACCTTTTTCAACAAGAGTACGCACATATGGAATCAACTTATTGATACCGTATCTCTTGATATTAGGTAATGCGTCGATTGCAGTAGCTTCGTCAGCACTATCAGAGACAAATAATGGAAAAATAAACATGTTCTTAGTAAGTTGACGCTCATGCTGCCATTCTCTTGATAACGGGTGGTTATAACCCCCTTGTAATACTGAAGAGATAGGGGTACCTTCTGATGGTAAAAACTCTGCCTTATGTACCATGTTGTGATGATTTAACCTGGTATATTCTTGTTAAAATGCTCTTTCCATTTTTCAGTGAGCATTTTCACGTCAGGCGAAATCGAGATCGAGGTCGATTTGTAATGTACGAGGATAGAAGTGACAGAAATCAAATACGTATAATCGGAGACAAATAGTTATATAGGGGTTGTGTAAGTTTACTGAAGCTTCTTACTATCGGCATTTTCATCCCTCTTGTAGCACTTTTTATAATAATAGCATTGCCCTGCTACAAATGAATTAACAATAAAGGAAGAAGCATATCCAGCAAGTAAAACGTAGTCTCTACCTAACTTGTTAAAGCTTTGGATAGTAGTGAAAACTCTTATCAATGACCCAAGCACATTAGCACCAACCGTTATTTCAGATAAATGGCTAGTTGACTTTAAATCATAATTTTGCTTAATCTGGGGCAACTTAGAGATGATTGAAAGAGGAATGTTCAACACTTGTAATGCTTCGACAAGGGTAGGTTCCGCAATCTTTGTTAAGAATATAACAATACCAACCATGATGGAGATTGGAGTCGCAAGTTCTTTCAAGGCCGTTTCAATTTGCTTCTTTTCAGACAATGTATCCCTCTTTGCTAATTTGGCTCTAAGATTGTAGTATTCAATTAATAAGATAATAGCAACATTTTGAATCCCTAGTAAGAATGTTTCACCATAGTTTACAAATTTGTTATTATTCTGACGATTGTAAAGAACGTGAACTAAATAAACCAAGGTTTCTAAACTAATTCCTTCTAACGATAAACCACGAGCTACAGATACCTTTTGAGTCAACAACTTTGGGTTAATAATCTTCTTTATTTGTGGGATCTTGATAATTGATGAAACACCAACGATAGCAGACCCGAGAACAGCCGATAATATCTTTGCTAATCCAATTGCACTCAATTGCTGATAAGCTATTTGCAAAATAAGCTTTTTTGACACATCTGGATTAAATAAAAGCTTGATAACATCAAATACTGAAGGAGCACCCATTATAATCTCTGTCTTAATATCTCCTTTGTAATGCTTCTCTGAATAAGCAATGAAGATCCTGCCATGAATAAGTTTGGTATGGAGTTCTTGAATCACCCAGAACAATACCGCAATTTACATGTGACAATAATATACCATAGTCCCAACTATTAATATAATTACAATATATTAAGAGAGATATATAACCTATATAAATTGTTCCTCATTAGGGATTAGAATTGGATCTTCTTAGTACGATTAATCTTAGATAATTCTTCTTTTAATGTAGCTTCAGATTTTTCAATATACTTCAAATTTTCTAAATGCAAATTCAATAATTTGACTATCTCCTCAACAGGGTTTTCTTGAGATTGCTTAAATTGCTTGGTTTCATTATTCGGATCGCTCATATTCGATATGTCATTCAATAGGTTTTTGTTGAAAACATCACTCACTGAGTTAATTTCATTGATTAAGGTTGTCAAGTTATCACCCATGTTATCCAATCTTTCGTCTAATAATTCTGCATTATGATACGCCTTTTCACGCAATTTATCGGTAACACTTAAGCCACCATTGGAACCGCCATTTGAGAAATTCGATAAGCCGCTGTTAAAGCTATCGTTAGTTGCATTGTTTAACTCAATATTATTCAACAAAATATCAGCTTGTGCTTCGTAATTGTCTAATATTTGATCCAATTCATCTTGCTGGTTTTCAACAAATAGCAAATGCTGGTCGATTTTATTTTGTAAAGATTCAGCTTCCAAAGTGTCCTGATGCAACTTGGATATTTCATCCCCACTCTTAACTAAATGCTGATCCCATTGCTTTACTTTAGAGGTATATGATTCAAAAATATTTGATGTTGTGGAAAGTTGTTTAGACCATTTAATTATTAAATCATCCATGGTCTTATTATCGATAGATACTGCTTGTGGTTCAATCTTAGTAGGCTTTAAGTTTGGTTCTTGTTTAGTAGTTGAGGTTGTAGTGGTAGCGAGTGACTTATCGTCCTTTTTCTCTTCATCCTTTTTAGCACCAAACGAAAATCCTGAAGCTGGCTTATCATCCTTCTTTTCTTCGTCTTTCTTCGCACCAAACGAGAATCCTGAAGAAGATTTATCATCCTTTTTATCTTCATCTTTTTTAGCACCAAACGAAAATCCTGAAGCAGGTTTGTCGTCCTTCTTTTCGTCATCCTTCTT
>NW_015385506.1:0-49506 GCF_001447935.2 Debaryomyces fabryi
TTAATATTCATTTATATAATAATTAACCTTACATTTCGCTATTCAACATCTGCTAACAAAACTACAACAAAAATGACATCAAATAGCGTAAATACATCAATATCAAAGGTTTATGCGGATGTATTGGCTTCTAAACCACAATCATATTGGGATTATGAGAATGTGAACATTAAGTGGAACTCGCAGGACAACTACGAAATCATTAAAAAATTAGGAAGGGGAAAATATTCTGAGGTATTCTTGGGTATAGACCTAGAAAAGGGTGAAAAATGTGTTATTAAAGTGTTAAAGCCAGTTAAGAGAAAAAAGATTAAGAGAGAAATATCCATTTTAAAAAACTTGGTCTCAGGACCTAATGTGATTGGGCTCTTCGATATAGTAAGAGAGCCACAACTGAAAACTCCTGCTTTAATATTCGAAAATGTAAATAACATTGATTTCAGAACTTTGTATCCTACCTTCACTGATTACGATATAAGGTTTTACATGTACGAATTATTGAAAGCTTTAGATTTCTCTCATTCGATGGGTATAATGCACAGAGACGTCAAACCACATAACGTTATGATTGATCATGATAAAAAGATTTTGAGGTTAATTGATTGGGGTTTGGCGGAATACTACCACCCTGGGACTGAATACAACGTTAGAGTTGCATCCAGATATTTCAAAGGTCCTGAACTATTAGTCGACTTCAGATTATATGATTACTCTTTGGATTTATGGTCCTATGGATGTATGTTAGCATCAATGGTGTTTAAAAAAGAGCCATTTTTCCATGGTAATTCTAACACTGATCAGTTGGTACAAATTGTTAGAGTTTTGGGTTCTGACGATCTTAATAAATACTTACAAACCTATAATTTAACCTTGAGTGATGACTATGAAGACTTGGGTTATTATAATAGAAGACCTTGGAAGAGATTCATAAACGAGAATAATCAGCATCTCGTTTCGGAGGAGTTCCTTGATTTTATTGATAAATTATTGAGATATGATCATCAAGAAAGATTAACAGCAAAGGAAGCTATGGCTCATGCATATTTCGATCCAGTGAGACAAGCTGCAAAATAATGTCGTTAATTTATTTCTATCCCCTTACAGACCCAACCAATAATTGCTACATAGTACTTCAGTTCTAACAATATATAGCTTGAATAATATGGCCCGTTGCCCACATTTACATTAGTCCGTAATTCTCTTGATGTATCAGCTTTGGCTTTAATTTCATTGTAATCCACAATTCAATTTTTAGTTTACTTCTATTTTGGTACATTTACTTGTAATTAGCTTGTAGGAATATTTTTTTTCACATCCATTTGAAGAAATTCATAAAAATGGTAAAAATTCAAAATAAATTGTACAAATAATTAAAAATTCATATAAAATCCCAGATCACTTATTGATAGCTCTTCTGTATTCAGAGTATAAAAATTTATCTAATAAACTCAATAAACAAATAACATATGTGTTATATAGGTACTAGATAGGGTAATTCATGTTGCAAGAGTTCTGCTTCATGAAAAATATGTGCAGGAAAATTTCTATGGGTTTCTAGAAATTGAGTGTGGTTGATATAAGTATACATTTACACCCAATTTTATTGACACCCACTAAACATCAACGAAAGATAAGTAAATTACAATGAGTGACAAATTGAATCGCCCAAAGGTATTTTTTGATATTTCCGCTAACGGAAAGCCAAAAGGACGTGTTGTGTTTGAATTATACAACGATGTAGTTCCAAAAACGACTGAAAATTTTAGAGCATTATGTACTGGGGAAAAGGGAGCCTCAGAAAGCTCAGGAAAACCACTTCATTATAAAGGATCTATCTTCCACCGTATTATTAAAGATTTTATGTGCCAAGGTGGTGATTTTACCCACGGATCAGGAATTGGGGGTGAATCAATATACGGAGAGAAATTCGAAGATGAGAATTTCCAATTGACCCATGACAAGCCGTTCTTATTATCTATGGCTAATGCGGGACCAAATACAAACGGGTCTCAATTTTTCATTACAACGGTGCCAACTCCACATTTGAATGGTAAGCATGTGGTATTTGGTGAAGTAGTACAAGGTAAATCTATTGTACGTCAACTTGAAAGATGCGACAAGGGCGACAACGATAAACCAGTCGAAGATTGGATAATCTCTGACTGTGGCGAATTACCATCTGACTATGTACCAGCTGCATCAAGTGTGGACGATGGTACCGGAGATATCTACGAAGAAGTTATGGCAGACGATGACAATATTAACGTCAACGACCCAGACTCAGTCTTTAAAGCCGTCACCACTTTGAAGGATATTGGAACCAAACAATTAAAAGAGGGAAACTCCGAAGTTGCATACACAAAGTACAATAAAGCCTCTGGCTTCTTAAACGATTACTTTCCTGAAGACTTGTCCGAGGAAAACTTGACTAAATTGCACGCTTTAAAATTGTCATGCTACTTAAACGCTGCTTTGGTCGCCTTAAAATTGAAGGACGGTAAGAAAGCTATCAACGCAGCATCTAATGCATTAGAAGTTGAAGTCATTGACGATAAATCCAAGGCAAAGGCCTTGTACCGTAAGGGTATGGGTTATTTACTTGCAAAAGACGAAGAATCGGCCCAAAAGTCCTTGGAAGAAGCTTTAGCTTTGTCTCCTGGTGATGCTGCTATTTTAAAAGGTTTACAAGAGGTCAAAACTACCATTAAAGTCCGTCGTGATAAACAAAAGAAAGCTATGTCCAAATTCTTCTCTTAAATAGATGTAATAAAGATCGTTTAACTTAGTACTGAAAATTACGCAATAATAAATTTGTTAAGTATGTATGTGTGTAAAAAATAGACCGGGGTAATTTTTCGTCGCCACTTCCAGCGAACCTGAAAATTAGTGTAATAATAAGCAAAACTAAACAAGGTTGTGTTCTCCATAGATTAACTTACCAACTTGCAACCTAATTATCTATCCAACCTCCATTCTATATTATCCATAGAAGCCTGAATACATAGCTTGTTATTTGTTCAATTAATTCAAATAGCGTTTGTTTGATATTAGGGTATAATCTCAAAAACCACTTCCAATTTGCATATACTATTTAATCTGTATAAAGTCATAGATAATTCAAAAGCACTCATTTATTTGATTGCGTAAACTATAATAAAGGTAATATTATAGGAACAAAAGGTTTAACAAGGAAACTAATACTTTGATTGAGTTTAAATTAATTTTAATTTATTTATTACAGATATTTATTACAAGAGACAAATTTTCATTGAAGTTAACTGCCAGTAATAGTTGATATATCTGCTTGTTTAAGTTAGGAAAAAAAATAAAAAAATAACTATAAAAAAAAGAATAGTTTTATTAACGTTTATTTCATAATAATCATAGTGATAAAACAATGAGTCGACAATTTCCATATTCCAGTGCGCCTCTCCGCTCAGTGAAGGAAGTTCAATTTGGTTTGTTGTCTCCAGAAGAGGTGCGTGCAATTTCCGTTGCCAAAATCGAATATCCAGAGACTATTGACCAAAGTACAAAGAAGCCAAGAGAAGCCGGGTTAAATGATCCAAGATTAGGTTCCATTGATCGTAATTTCAAGTGTCAAACATGTGGTGAAGATATGGCTGAATGTCCTGGTCATTTTGGTCACATCGAATTAACCAAACCTGTTTTTCATATTGGTTTTATCGCCAAAATTAAGAAAGTTTGTGAGTGTGTTTGTATGCACTGTGGTAAGTTATTACTAGATGAATCAAACCTTGCCATGTCCCAAGCTATCAAAATAAGAGATCCAAAGAAGAGATTCAATGCGGTATGGAACTTGTGTAAGTCCAAGATGATCTGTGAAGCAGACAACGTCACCAGCGAAGATGATCCATCGTGGAAGTCCGACCAACCAAGTAAAGGTGGATGTGGTCATACACAACCTACCGTTCGTAGAGATGGGTTAAAATTATGGGGTACTTGGAAGCAGAATAAGAATTTTGATGAAAATGAACAACCAGAGCGTCGTTTATTAACTCCATCAGAAATTTTGAGTGTTTTCAAGCATATAAATTCACAAGATTGTTATAGATTGGGTTTTAATGAGGATTATGCCAGACCCGAATGGATGTTAATCACTGTGTTGCCTGTCCCACCACCACCAGTAAGACCATCTATTGCATTTAATGACACCGCTAGAGGTGAAGATGATTTGACTTTCAAATTGGCAGATGTCTTAAAGGCTAATATAAATGTTCAAAGGTTAGAAATGGATGGTTCGCCACAACACGTTATCAGTGAATTTGAAGCGTTGTTGCAATTTCACGTAGCCACCTATATGGATAATGACATTGCAGGTCAACCACAAGCTCTTCAAAAGACAGGACGTCCAATTAAGTCTATTAGAGCAAGATTAAAGGGTAAAGAAGGGAGACTTAGAGGAAACTTGATGGGTAAGCGTGTTGACTTTTCGGCCCGTACTGTCATTTCTGGTGATCCAAATCTTGATTTAGACCAAGTTGGTGTCCCAATATCTATTGCAAGAACCTTATCTTACCCCGAAATCGTCACCCCTTACAACATTCACCGTTTGACTGAATATGTTCGTAATGGTCCAAATGAGCACCCAGGTGCCAAATATGTTATTAGAGATACCGGTGATCGTATTGATTTAAGATATAATAAGAGAGCAGGGGATATTGCATTGCAATATGGTTGGAAAGTTGAACGTCATTTGATGGATGATGATCCAGTTTTATTTAACCGTCAACCTTCATTACATAAAATGTCTATGATGGCGCATAGAGTCAAAGTCATGCCATACTCTACTTTCAGGTTGAATTTGTCTGTCACTTCTCCATATAATGCTGATTTTGATGGTGATGAAATGAACTTGCATGTTCCTCAATCGCAGGAAACAAGAGCAGAATTGTCACAGATCTGTGCAGTTCCGTTGCAAATTGTTTCTCCTCAATCAAATAAGCCAGTTATGGGTATTGTGCAAGATACTTTGTGTGGTATTAGAAAGATGACTTTACGTGATAACTTCATTGAGTATGATCAAGTCATGAATATGTTATATTGGATTCCAAACTGGGATGGTGTCATTCCACCACCAGCTATTGTTAGTCCAAAGCCATTATGGACTGGTAAGCAATTATTATCTATGGCAGTACCTAAGGGTATCCATTTACAAAGATTTGATGACGGAAAGAATCTATTAAGTCCTAAAGATAATGGTATGTTAATTGTTGATGGTGAAATTATGTTTGGTGTTGTAGATAAAAAGACTGTCGGTGCTACCGGTGGTGGTTTAATTCACACAGTAATGAGAGAAAAAGGTCCTCAAGTTTGTGCACAATTATTCAGTTCTATTCAAAAAGTTGTAAACTTTTGGTTATTACATAATGGGTTTTCTATTGGTATTGGTGATACTATTGCCGATTCTAGTACTATGAGAGATGTTACTACTACTATCCAAGAAGCCAAGGATAAAGTGCAAGAAATTATTTTGGATGCGCAACTGAATCAGTTGGAACCAGAACCAGGTATGACATTGCGTGAGTCCTTTGAACATAATGTTTCTCGTGTTTTAAATCAAGCTCGTGATACAGCTGGTCGTTCAGCAGAAATGAATTTGAAGGATTTAAATAATGTCAAACAAATGGTGGTTTCAGGATCTAAGGGTTCGTTTATTAATATTTCTCAAATGTCTGCTTGTGTAGGACAACAAATCGTTGAAGGTAAACGTATTCCTTTCGGGTTTGCTGATCGTTCCTTGCCCCATTTCACCAAAGATGATTATTCTCCAGAATCTAAAGGTTTCGTTGAAAACTCTTATTTGAGAGGTTTAACTCCACAAGAATTTTTCTTCCATGCTATGGCAGGTAGAGAAGGTCTTATTGATACCGCTGTTAAGACTGCAGAAACAGGGTATATTCAACGTCGTTTAGTTAAAGCCTTAGAAGATATTATGGTTCATTATGATGGCTCTACAAGAAATTCATTAGGTGATATCATACAATTCGTTTATGGTGAAGATGGTATTGACGGTACACAGGTAGAAAAACAATCAGTTGATACTATACCTGGATCCGATGAAAATTTCGAAAAGAGATATCGTGTCGATGTTTTGGATCCAACCAAATCTATAAGAGAATCATTGTTAGAATCTGGTAAAGAAATCAAGGGTGACGTAAAGCTTCAAAAAGTGTTAGACGAAGAGTACAGACAATTAGAATCCGACCGTCGTTACTTGAGAGAAGTCTGTTTTCCAAATGGTGACTTTAACTGGCCATTACCAGTTAATTTGCGTCGTATTATTCAGAATGCTCAGCAAATATTCCACAATGGTCGTCATAAAGCATCTGACTTGAGATTAGACGAAGTCGTTCGTGGTGTTCAAGACCTTTGTACTAAGCTTTTAGTCATTCGTGGTAAAACAGCATTAACAAGGGAAGCACAAGAAAATGCAACATTATTATTCCAATGTTTGTTACGTTCTAGATTAGCAACACGTCGTGTTATCGAAGAATTTAAATTGAATAGAATTTCATTTGAATGGGTTATGGGTGAAATTGAGACTCAATTCCAAAAGTCTATTGTTCATCCTGGTGAAATGGTTGGTGTAATTGCAGCTCAATCTATTGGTGAACCAGCCACTCAAATGACCTTGAACACTTTCCATTATGCGGGTGTTTCTTCAAAGAATGTTACTTTGGGTGTTCCTCGTCTTAAGGAAATTCTTAATGTTGCCAAGAACATTAAAACTCCTGCGCTTACTGTTTACTTAGAAAAGGAAAGTGCCGCTGACATTGAAAAGGCAAAGATTGCTCAATCTGCCATTGAGCACACAACCTTAAAGAACGTGACATCTGCCACTGAAATTTTCTACGATCCAGATCCTAGAAGTACCGTTATCGAAGAAGATTACGATACTGTCGAGGCTTATTTTGCTATTCCTGATGAAAAGGTCGAAGAATCTATTGAGAAGCAATCTCCATGGTTACTTCGTCTTGAATTAGATCGTGCCAAGATGTTGGATAAACAATTGACAATGTCTCAAGTTGCTGAGAAGATCTCTCAAAACTTCGGGGAAGATTTATTTGTTATTTGGTCCGATGATACAGCAGATAAGTTAATTATTCGTTGTCGTGTTGTTCGTGATCCAAAATCGTTGGATGAAGATGCTGATGCAGAAGAAGATCAAATATTGAAACGTATTGAATCTCATATGTTAGAATCTATTTCTTTACGTGGTATTCCTGGTATTACAAGAGTCTTTATGATGCAACATAAGGTAAGCTCTCCAGATGCCACTGGTGAATTCAAACAAAGTCAAGAATGGGTTTTGGAAACTGATGGAGTAAATTTAGCCGATGTTATGGCTGTTCCAGGCGTTGACGCTTCCCGTACTTATTCTAATAACTTTATTGAAATTCTTTCTGTTTTGGGTATTGAGGCTACTCGTACTGCATTATTCAAGGAAATTCTTAATGTTATTGCGTTCGATGGTTCGTATGTCAACTATCGTCATATGGCGTTATTGGTTGATGTTATGACGTCTCGTGGTCACTTAATGGCGATTACTCGTCACGGTATTAACAGATCTGATACTGGTGCCTTGATGCGTTGTTCATTCGAAGAAACTGTTGAAATCTTACTTGAAGCCGGTGCTGCCGCTGAATTAGATGATTGTCGTGGTATATCCGAAAATGTGATGTTAGGTCAAATGGCCCCATTGGGTACGGGTGCTTTCGATGTTATGGTTGATGACAAGATGTTGCAAACTGCACCTTCTAACATTGCAGTTACTGCAGCAGCTGGTAATGAGGCTGGAGAATACGCAGACGATGGAGGTGCTACTCCTTACAGGGACTACGAAATGCAAGATGATAAGATTCAGTTTGAAGAAGGTGCTGGGTTCTCACCAATTCATACTGCACCAGTTTCTGATGGTTCAGGTGCTCTTACATCTTACGGTGGTCAAGCTACGTCCCCATCGCCTACTTCGCCATTCTCTTATGGTGCTACATCACCATCTTTTGGTGGTGTTACCTCTCCAGGTTACGGCGGAACTTCTCCAACATATTCACCAACGTCACCAAGTTACTCACCAACGTCACCAAGTTACTCACCAACGTCACCAAGTTACTCACCAACATCACCAAGTTATTCACCAACATCACCATCGTACTCGCCAACTTCACCATCATACTCACCAACATCACCAAGTTATTCACCTACGTCGCCAAGTTATTCACCAACTTCACCATCATACTCGCCAACATCGCCATCATACTCACCTACATCTCCAAGTTACTCACCAACTTCGCCATCATACTCACCAACTTCCCCAAGTTACTCACCAACCTCGCCAAGTTACTCACCAACATCCCCAAGTTATTCACCAACCTCGCCAAGTTATTCACCAACTTCGCCTCAATATTCACCAACATCACCTCAGTATTCCCCAACTTCACCATCATACTCACCTACTTCCCCATCATACTCTCCAACATCACCTCAGTATTCCCCAACCTCACCTCAATACTCACCAACATCACCACAATATTCACCAGGTTCGCCTCTGTATTCCCCAGAATCTGAGAGTAAATCGAAGGACGAAAAGAAGGATGGCAACTAACTTTTATAAAGATTTTGTATTTAATATTATTGCTCTAATTATATCTGTATTTGTATAGTGTTCTACATAAAATTAAAAGAAAATGAATAGAAATATTATCAAATTTTGCGACATTAAAAACTCCATCGATTTTGGATTTTGTACTAAGTGAAATCACTTCCAGCTTACGTTTAATTAATTTAAATGTCAAATAGATGTCAGAAAACAAGAAGAATAAGAATAAGTCATCCAATGCGATATCAGGATCTTTAAAGGATACAGAGAAAAGACGCAGGCAAGTTTTTAAACCAATACTTGATAACCCATATACGCAGACAAAATTATGGCCATATATATCACCAGAACTTTCAAATACCATACTAGAACATCTCAGCCAAATTCTATCTAATTTAGGATCTTATAATGGGTTGGTTGCTGAAGCAAAAAAGAACAATAACTCCAAAATGAAAACTACTGACATTCCAGAAATTCGTAAAGAAATAACGATTGGATTTAATTCTACCATCAAAGCATTAGAAACCCAGGCATCAAGACACAGACAAATATTAAGTAATAAGTCTAAAAAACATAAGAAGCAACGCATTTCGGATCCTTCTCCGTATATTAAGTATGTCTTTGTTGCTAAGTACGATATTACATCGTCATTATTGACAAATCCATTCCCCGTACTTGCATTTACATCTTCTACTTCTGTCAATGATAGAGTAAAGCTAATACAACTACCTCGAGGAAGTATGTCTAGGCTTTCGTCCATATTGAAAATCGAGAATGCAAGTATCTTAGGTCTTTCAGATAATATTGAACAAGCACAAGCTCTCTACGAATTAATAAAGGCCGAAGTCAAGGACGTTGAAGCTCCATGGTTAGACCATCTTTTTTCTGAAAATGACCTGCAAGTACCTGGCGTCTTCAGAAAGCCAGCTGTAAAGTTCTTAAGTACTTCTGCTCCGATTATGGCCAAGAAGAATGATCAGAAGGCTAAGAACAAGAGCAAAAAAGAAAAAGAGCCTGCCGAATTAAAAGACACAAACAATGAGAATAAGAGTAAGTAATCAAGACTATATGTATTCCATAATGTATAATAAAGTATAGATAGACCGTCGAAGAAATTTATAGACATTCTCAAGCTCACAAAATTTGAACGTAATGATATTTTAAATACGCGTCCTTAAGTACAATTTTTTTAAATATTCTGATAGTTAGTGATAAGGATATATATAAACATGGCAAAGAATTTTTCTCTCTCTCTTGAATTACCATGGGTGGAAAAGTACCGTCCCCATAAATTGGATGATATAGTGGGAAACGAAGAAACTGTGGAAAGATTGAAGCTATTAGTCGAAGATGGAAATATGCCACACATGATCATTTCTGGATTGCCAGGTATAGGTAAAACTACGTCAATACATTGTCTTGCATATGAATTATTAGGGCCTGAGTTATACCATCAGGCTACTCTAGAGTTGAATGCATCAGATGATAGAGGTATTGATGTTGTTCGTAATAAAATTAAACAGTTTGCACAGACAAAGATTCTGTTACCAGCTGGAAGACATAAAATAATTATTTTGGATGAAGCTGATTCCATGACACCTGGTGCTCAACAGGCATTGAGAAGAACAATGGAAATTTATTCCAATACCACTAGATTTGCATTTGCTTGTAATCAATCGCTGAAAATTATAGAGCCATTACAATCTCGTTGTGCCATATTGCGTTATACTAAGTTATCTGATGAGCAAGTATTAGAACGCTTGTTAGAAATAACTAAATTGGAGGATGTTAAGTATAATTCTGAGGGATTGCAAGCCTTAATTTTCACTGCAGAAGGTGATATGAGGCAGGCCATCAACAATTTACAAAGTACAGTCGCAGGGTTTGGGTTTGTAAATGATGTTAATGTATTTAAAATCGTTGACCAGCCTCATCCATTGGTTATCAAGAAAATTTTGGCAAGTTGTTGCTCAAGTAAAGGAGGAAATATTGACGACGCTCTTGAGTTATTAGATAATTTATGGGATAAAGGTTATTCAGCTATAGATATTGTTACACTGTCGTTCAGGGTAGCTAAAACATTACCAGGAATAAGCGAGCTGAAGCGTTTAGATATGATAAAGGAAATAGGTTTTGTACACATGAGAGTTTTAGAAGGTGTATCTTCGTACTTACAACTTTGTGGGTTATTTTCTAAGCTCTGTGATTTATAACTATATATAGTGCAAAGAAAATTATTAATTAGTATTTCTTGTAAGCGTCACATAGCATCTCGAAATGCTTAATCTGTTCGTCAATAAAAGCATTGGGAACACCGTCTGCAAGGTTTTCATTTTTTAAGATATTTACCACCAAGAAGTAATTATTGTATAGGAAAATTTCCTTTTCAGTAGATTTACTTCTTCCGGAGCCAAATAAGTGGCTACTTAATTTGGTAAGTACGTTCTCAAAATCGTTTCTCAACCTAGTAATAGAAGTAAACAATGGTTCGCCTCTGAACGTATCGTCATTATCATCTTTCTTATCAGTAGTTACCGCTGCTAATTTTAGCAAGCCCAGCAAAAATTGAGAGAACTGTTGCGTCACGCTGACAGGTGCTAAATGAACCTCTTTAGATTTGGAGGAACCAGAATACATTATTAGCTTTTTCATAGACTCAGAATTGAGGTCAATTATCTTCGTAAAATGTGGCCATAATAAAAGTAATACAGAATTCAAATGGTCATCAAGTACTGGAATATGAAATTCATTATGGAGGAGAGATTGTGCCTTTTGGACTAACCGTATCATTAACAACACCGCATATCCATCGCATGTTCCCTGTAGCGATGCCTTTGAGCCTGTGTTCATTCTCTGGGGATTAGAAGATGTTGTGATGGAAGCATTATTTCTTCCAGTCAAATAAGGAGATGGTTGATGACTGATCAACCAGCTGACAAAATCGTAACCCATTTTATATACGTTTGAAAACATTACATGGGACCAATCATTCTTTTGTGAGTTCCCAGTAGAAGTACTGTCATTTTCTCTAGAGTTTCGTTTCAAAGTGTCCACATTACAAAACTTTTCGTCTCCCTGATAGAAGAATTCAACCATAAACAAGTACTCTACTACAATGTTATCAATAAGGGCAATGGACCATTGGTTATAAATAAATTCCAACCAATAATTAAATGGCGTAGTCTCAGCAATTTGTGATGGAATAGCTAACTGTGGTTCTGGGGTATCACCCCGAGCTTCAAGTATTTGCAATCTCTTATCGATTGACAGTAAGTAATCGGATATTGAAAGCTTACTGAGTTGCGATTGTTGCAGCTGTTGTGCTTGTGATTGCAGTTGCAGATGTGTATTAGTTTGTGAAGAGCCCATTGGATTATTTCCACCACTGTACAACCAATTCTTTAACCCACCACCAAACAAGCTCTTTTCATCATTAGCATTATGCCCACTCCCTAAGACCAAATTCAGATCAACGTGGCGAATATGAAGTTTTTCTATAGCATATAAATATTTCGCAAAACGAGTTTGATAATACCATTTCATTGTATATATATATGCTAATTGTAATTGATTTGCCAACTCCGAATGATGTACTTTTATAAAGGCGAATAATTCCTTAACATTAAGAAGGCTTTGTTGAATACTCTGTGATGAAGTATTTTGAGAGGAACGAAGCAATTTGATATTGTAGATAATAAAATCTCGTATTCTTTCCACGGATTTGGCTACTAGAAGTTTAATGCCCGATTCAAGTTGTGAAAATGCACGAGAGTCCTTGTATAATTCTGTCAATTTTTTGTCTGCCTTGTTAGACTTCACACTTGAGATTAGAAGGATCTTTTCATTGATGAATCTTATATTTTCAAGCCATTGTACGTCTATCAGATCCTTTACTATAGATTTTACTATATCAGGAGGAATCATGAGATCCAATATAATTGGGTTCAACTTTTCCGATGATGCACGCTGTAAATCCAAATCAGAAGACAATCTACTAGATTGCTGTTGTAAGGATGCTAAACTCGACGATAATTGTTCTAATTCGGTGTTGAAGTCTGTTATGATGGTTTTTATTGGCATTAATTTTTCCCTATGAGTCTTGATATTAGTTTGGTATTTTTGAAATCGTGCAATAAGTTTATGCAAATCTGAGACAGAAAGTGAACTTATTTGTGATGAAGTATTAGCTTCTTCATTAGATGACTCAATTCTAACAAGCTCCAACAATTGACTCAAATTATTCGATTCTTTCTTTTTATGAACTATATAGTTTTGAAGGTTGTTAAGGCTTTGTACATTTCCATCATCAGCTAGCTGAATCTCATTATCCTTATCTTTCTCTAAGATCTGCTTTAGAGTTTCCAATGCACTCATAGCTAAGCTGATTACTTTAGATTATATGAGAGCTTTAATATGTTTATAAACCTCTAGGCGTATAAATATCAAGATATTTCGCGCAGTATATTTCAGAAGTTCAAATTGGTACTAAATTGCAGCTTTTATTGATTATCCCACTGCAAAATAATGAATAGTTTCTCCTTTGATGGTAAGGATGGAGATATAGATACCATTTTTAACGATGAGGATGAATTGATTGCTAGGGTTAGTGAAGATTCAAGAAATAAAGATAGGTGCAAATCGTTGTTAAATGTACCGACTGAGAATTTACCAATTTTTGCTACGGAGTCTCAAGCTAAGGTTATAGAATTTCCTCCGGAGATGAATAAGATACTAGTTGTTAAGGCTGGCCCTGGAAGTGGTAAAACTAGTACTATTGTTAAGAGAATCGCGTACTTAATAAGTCTTGGACAGTTAAAACCAGATGAAATTTTGGTGCTTTCTATGGCAAATAGATCGGTAAATGCATTAAAAAAATACCTTATCAATACTTTAGGCGAGGATCTAACCAATGGCATTAGTATAAATACATTTCATTCCTTTTGTGGGGGTTTAGTAGATCAGTATGGGGATCAATATTCTTCATCATTTAAGAAAAAGACATTAATGGATGATTTAAGCTGGAGGAGCTTTTCTAATATATTTCTGGGAAAATCTATTAGCTTGAGTGGTAGGACAGTTGAAGGCAATTTGACCCCACCGTCATTAGAAAAATTACTTATTTCAGTGAAAAGTGGAAACTTAACTATACCGCAGGCGGCTTACAAGTATAAGGTTAGCAAGGAGTATATAGAGGCGTTGATTATGTATTTGGAAAGCAATGGAATGATAAGATATCATGATTTGCTTGTAAATGCATTGGAGCTTATGGATTTATCATTACAACCACAAGTTGAAGGAAGTAAGAACTTAATACCTCAGCTAAAAAATTACAAAGCTGTAATTGTCGACGAGTTCCAAGATATTCACCCGCAATTATTACTGGTAGTTAAAGCGGTCATCGAATACCCTACATCTGGCTTTGACAAGGGAGACATAAAACATTTAACGATTGCAGGTGATCCTAATCAAAGTATTTACGAGTTTTTAGGCTCAAGGCCAGAATTAATTCACAAAATTCAACTTGAAATACCAGGTACTGAAGTTATTCAACTCCCTATAAATGAGTCCTTTCGTATTACTCCAGAAATATTGAATGCAGTTACAGAAATTTGCTTAAAACCAGCCGGATTATATGACCCATCTCATGAACTTAGATCCATTCGTGATCATGGTTACAAACCAATTATCAGTAAGCACACTTCAAATAGAGACGAATATGCTTTCATAGCCAGTGAAATTACAAGACTAATTTGTGAACTGGGTGGGTTATTAAAACCATCTGATTTTGCAATTCTTACAAGATCTAATAAAGAAATAGAAGAAATATCAAAGTTCTTGACGCAAACTTATAATATTAAGTGCAATAGATTTTCGCTGTCAGCATTGTGGATTAAATCCAAGGTACATATTTTACTAGATATTTTAAATGTGATAAATAAGGGTCCTAGCTCAGACTTTGGTTTATTATGTGTCATATCGATTTTAGACCAAAAATTTGGAAGCTCTTCTAGAATATCAAAGCTATTCAACTTGAGTAACAAATGGAAAATAAGTACCGGACTACAAACTAAAGAAAATGCATTAGAAGAATACATGATACATCAATTGGAGCTACTAGATATACAAGCTGAAAAGAAAGAAGTTACTGCTAACAAGAATAAAAATTCGTTGTATGATATTAAGAATATTTACAAACTACCCAAATATAGTGACGAAGTTTTACGCCTAAAGTCATTTATGGACTCGATTCAGTCCGTAAGAAGGGATTTGGTTCAAAACAATCAAGATTTACAGAATCCGACTCGAATCTTGAGTTCATTACTACGCGTGCTTACAGAACTGGGGTTGCTAGAATATCTAAACTTGCCAGAATTGTCGAAAAAGCGTAGTTCCAAACACCCGGACAGTATTGATGTGGAGAAAGACTATAAAAGATTATTGAGATCATATTTGCAAGCTTTCAATAAGTCTTTAAAATATTCATATGAATGTTATATGGAACAGAATCCACTGAAGAGATCGGAGAAGCTGTTTATAGAATACTTTTTGCGAAGTTACAATGACGAGGTTCCAACCATGGATAGAGAAATGATTAATCTTTCTACTGTACACACTGCGAAAGGATTAGAATTTCCAGTGGTATTCGTTGCCGGAGTAGCGCAGAATCCTAAATCACTGTCATTTTGGGATTCACTTCTCCTAGACCCGCTGGAAACTCATGCACAAAGCAAGGCAAGATTATTCTATGTTGCATGTACAAGGGCAAGGAATTTGTTATATATTGGAACGAATAAGCACTTTGATACACTTCTGCCCAATGTTATCAAAAGTTTAACTTCTGAATTACCGAACATGAAGTCGGTTCTTAATACTAAAAACAATTTATTAGAAAGCCTAGCACAAGATTTGCATAGAAAAATACCAGATTCCTTGAAGATAAAAGAAGGAAAACAATTATATAACGAGTTCACGTCACTTGGGCTACTTCAAAGGAAGTCTACAAACCTAAGTCAAATTAGACAACTCCATACATTTCGGAATATCAAACCTAAACTCTATAAATCACTTATCAAATTTAACGCATTCATAACTAGGAGATAAATAAACAAAACACCTTGCATAACATTCGAATGAAAATATATCTACATGAAGACACATTATTAATTAATTAAGAATTATTTAAATCGAGACTATTATTATGCTAATTTAGCTAATAAATTTAATACACTATTATTCATTGATGAACTATTAGATTCTGAGGTATCTTCACCTTGTGAGGAAGGGTCGTAACCATCATCATCAGTACTATTGTGATCATGTTCATGTTTAAGTTCCAAGTCATCCTTATGATGTCTCTCGAAGTCAATAGAAACTGGGTTTTTGTCATCATCATCATCATCATCATCATCATATATGTAATCCAACCCATCACCATTTTCGTCATCGTCGCTTTTAATAATCTTAATATTTTCAGTCTGATCTTCTCTGTCGTATTCTTTAACTTCTATATCTTCAGAAAATGCAACCGATTTTTTAGTGGAAGACGGAGTAGAATTTCCTGAAGATTCAGGAGAGTGTTTAACCTTTTTTGCGGGTGGACGATCTTCCTCTGCATCACTATCTTCATTTTCATAAGTTGGAATCATATCATCATCGTCATCGTCACCTTCATCAAATTCGGGTGATGGTTCTTCTTCATCATCCCGAGATTGTGATACTGGTTGCTCTTCATTCACTATACTTTGTAGTTCACTTCTTGTAGAATTAAGTTTCTCTAACCTTTTATTTATTATATTCACTTTGCTGTCATCGGTTTGTAAGCCATCAGATACAATAGTTCTTAAATTGTCCAATTGTTTTAATATTTCCAACCTGTCTTTCTTAATTTCTTCAATATTATTGTTGGACATTAAACATAGTTTTTCCAAGACGTTAAGTTTTGAAATGTATATTTTAGGAGATGGCAAATTATCAGATATTGATGGGTCTGTAGGTAAATAGGTCTTTGATTGGATTCCAACTTGGTTCAAATTTCCTTGACGTATATCGATGAGCTGGTTCATATGTAAAAATACATTATTCAATAATTTAAGGTCAGAAGCAATGGCAGCTTTTGGAGCTTCCAATACTGAAGAACTTGAAGAGCCAGTATTCTCATTAATTTCCATCGGCTTATTGGTTTTTGACAATTCAATAGCTTTCTTCATTTCTTTGATATCATTCGAAGAAAATACCAGCCTTTCAGACCAGACATTGACCAACCTATCTACTTTTGGTTTTATTGCTGGATCTAACGTCTTATAAACCTTATTGAATACTCTAGGTAAAACTTTTGAAAATTCTGTAATGAAATCCATCTTCCGTTTATGTCTAGCTTGTTGAACAACATCATTACAGAGATATAATAACGATAATTTCTTGGTTGATCCATTAGCTGGTACATTAAGGATGAATGCAGCCCATAACTCTGCTGTTTCTTTACTGTGTCTGTGATGGAATAATACCCATTGTGAAATCGTCACAATTGAATCTTGTGTTTCTTGCAATGAGCTTAATTTTTTATTAAGTATATCAGGAGAGAAAGACATAATATTATATTCGGTCTTTACTTACTAAGGTCTTATTGATTGATTTATTTGGTTATAGAGATAAGTTAAGTTGATGATGATTTTTTCTTAGTGAGCGCACATTACGAAAGCCATCCAATACAACATCATCTTGTGGGGGAAGATCCCTTGTATACGTCTCCTGATATAGAAGGAGAACTTGACTACTATACATGTACGAACCATGGACGCTACTATTGTTGTATTTAAATGATGCCTATATCAAGATATAGGAAGACTTAAACCACATGGACCATATGATCTTTAATATAGCACAATATTTGATGGTTACTAGATACATATGATTGGTGGTAATTGTAATATAATTCTACAGGGGTTACTGATAATTATTCTAATACGACGACGATGAAGTATGAATTTCAATTACAATGCCACATATTCGAGAATGTATACCATTGTCCATAATGCTGCAAAGAAGACTTTGAACATAGCTCCAAAACATGTCGAATATAGTATAGAAAGACAAACCTAAGAATTTGACATGAAGCATATGTTACGTTTATATGTATAGTTCTAATATAAAGTTGTTAGTACGCTAGATCAAATCGATATTCTCCAGTATTAAACTAACGCGATTTTAAGAATCATCACAAAATTTATATAAACATAATTTTTATGCTTTGAAAACGCCAACAAGTAAGAGTAATGGGTAGAACACGTAAGACATCCGGAGCAGATAAGAAGAATGAGAACAACGGTATATTAAGCGAAAGTTTGACATCAACGCCGGTACCTGATACTACCACTATGTTATCCACAATTAATCCAACTAATATAACTGAACAAGACATATTGTCAGCACAGAATAATAATGATTTAATGAAAATAATTCATGCATTAACCAACACAAAGCAAGATGAAATATTCACGAACTATAAGAAGAAAACAGAACTTCAATTACAACAAAAGAACCTGTTGATCAATGACATGCAACAAGAGTTGAATAACAAACAAAAAATAATTGACAAGTTGTTAGAAGAGAAGCCAGGGAACGATCTGTTACAGACTCCGATGAAAAAACCCAGAAGCAACACACAAAACATGTATGTATCGCCAATCAGAAGGAAAAAAACATCCAAGCAAGAGCAGGAGGTAATAAACCAGGATCAATTATCGAAGGAATTAGAAACAATAGGCATAACGTTAGACATGTTGGAGTTATTGACTGGGTTAAGAATAATTAACTACGAGGAGGATGATTCGAAGTTCCATTTTGATCTCAAGCAAACGTCGACAAATGGAAGTGGAACAGAGTTAACCATTGATTATAGATTAATTATCTCCAAAGAATTTACATCAACTGCAGAAATCAACTACGTACCTACTTTTTTGAATGAATTGGGAGACAACGATAGCGAAACCGATGACATAGACGTGGATGATGAGATCCTTGATGCCAAACATAATGCAAAAATGTTATTGGACTTGTTGCCAGATTACTTCTGCGACAATTTAACATTTCCCTACAATACGCTTTCCCAGTTCTACACCAAAATGAACAGGGCCTTGAACAAAGGGGCCAAAAGCTAACATGTGCCAGGTTTATGTATTAAATATCTTATAGACTATGACTATTGTACAGTAATTAGAAACTAATATTAATTGAACCATCGTCGAGCTTGGTCAATTGTAAATTTTTCAAGATATCCTTCTTATCCTTCTTCTTTTCAGACGAAATCTTCTTGACGATCTTGTATAAACTTTCCTGCTTGTTTGAACTCAAGTATGAGGATAAATCAGTAGTAGACTTCTTTTCTTTTTTGGATTCTTTTTTGGACTCTTTCTTTTCCTTCTTAGGTTCTGGTTTGGATTCTACTTTGACTACTTCCTGAGGCTTGTTTTGGACCTGTTGTTTCTTTTTGCCCTTATATAACCCCTTTTCGTATTTTTCTGCTTCACTGATGCAACTAGTATGCTGACGGTATTCGGTACCGTTGAAAGTAACCGAACAGTCAATACAAGTGTAGTATGCACCACCACATCTTTGCTTGTGTTGATCCAATTTCTTCTTTAACACGGTATCGTTACAAACCTCACAACTGAATGAAACCATTTTATATTACTATTTGTATAATTGTAAGTGCTATCTTTTCACAGCTATTCTACTTTTATACCAATTTTTTCACCTGCGCGATGATCCGAATATTTATTTACATGATTTCCTGCTATAACTATACACACCGGTATACCTGCGGACCTAAACATCGAGATATACCTATCCAAGACCCAAAGTACAGATTTTCAATCCTCGGAAGAATCGTCTGGAATTATGGCCATTCTGCGTCACCAGCAACGCACTTCTGCCTATCTCATCGCTCCCACCCCTCACCACACTGGCTCGTCCTCCTTCTTTCTCTTCACTCTCACGATCTCGTAGTCGTCGTTAGAGCTCACCTCATTCTCGTGGTCATGCAAGAGCCCCTGCAACCTATAATAATCGTTCTTTTTGTCCACTGGTCTCTTTTTCTCGATCATCGACAACATCTCCTCTTCGCCCACCTGTCTGTATCTCTCATCGTATTTCTCCCACTTGACCGCCGTGAACTTCTGCAAATACAACGAGCCTGCCACAATCGAAATAATGAATGGCAACCCAAAGTATAAAAAGTGGTTCTTCCGCAACAACTTCTGGTATCTCCCACCAAACGTCCGGTCGTATGCTTCCTGCTCCTTTTTGCCTCGAAATGGTTTACTTCCCAAATGTACCATTGTGCTATGTGTTACTATTACTTGTTGTCCTAATTGGCCTGCTTCGAATATCGACTTCTGGACGTCTACACGCAATTATTCCACAGCTTGATCGCTTGAGGCTCTCCTATTGTACTGTACTAGCGTATAATTATGTCCGGCATTTTGAAAAATATAGTCACGTGAATTACACCCCCTAGAATTTTGTTTCGACGCCTTTTCGCCAGTTAGCGGATGCACCCCTTGTTTATTGAAAGAAAAAAGTGTCTGTTAAAATTATATGTTTAGGTACCCTTTGTTTATAAGTACATCCTTCTATACAGCGTGACAAGTGATCATAGATAGGACGTATAAGTTATAGGTAATCGAGAGCAGTCGACATTACCCAGGTATTACAAAGATTGAGCTAAATTGCAGATTGATTAATTGTTATTGCCCGGTTCTAGCGCCCAGAGAAGTGAGGAACAGGAAAAAAATACATCAACACCAAATTGATTAATACGAAGACGATTGAGTTGATACCAACGATTCTAGTTCTATAGGGATCATTGAAGAGCATCGAGAACAAAAACAGCGATAGGATGTCGGTATATACACCAAATTCAGCCGCAGTTGCTGCTCAACAACAGCAGCAACAACATCAACAGAGACAACAACACCAGCAACGATTGAGTGAGTTATTAGAGGCCGTGAAACAGGAGTTTGACTTTGCGTTGAACGAGGCATCGAATTTCAAGCAGGTGAAGGAGGACTACGACTTGAAATACAACCAGCAGACTGCGGAGATGCAACAAATCAGGCAGACTGTGTACGAGTTAGAAATGGCTCACAGAAAGATTAAGGAGGCGTACGAGGAAGAAATCTTAAGATTGAAAACCGAGTTAGAAAATAGAGATAGACAGGCTCAGCAACACCAAAGCAAACTCAACGGGATTGAAAATAGACAACCCCCATTTGGTAACTATCCACCTCCACAACAGCAGCAACAGCCTCCACAACAAGCTTCAGTTCCGCAAGTATCACAGTCCCAAACTTTACCTCCGCCTATTAAACCATCTCCTAGCAAACAAGAGGCCAAGCCAGAATCGCCAAAGACTGCTAAGGTTGAGGCTACCAAAGATGAAACTATTACACAAGCATCAGCGGAACCACCATCTCCAGAAACATCTACTGCGTTGACTATCATTGACAAGACTCAATACATAGTGAATCCAGCTCAAAAGGCTTCTCACGTCAAGGAGATTCCATCATTCTTGGCTGATTTAGATGTCTCTAAGGCTAATCCTGATTTCAAGAAACAAAAGCCTGATTATTATGTTTTATATAACCCTGCCTTCAGTCGTGATTTGGATGTTGATTTGATTCACTCTTTAGATCACTCTTCTGTTGTCTGTTGTGTTCGTTTTTCCAAGAATGGTGAGTTCATTGCGACAGGTTGTAATAAGACTACACAAGTTTTCAATGTTAAAACCGGTGAATTGGTTGCCAAATTGATTGATGATAACTCATCCAATGGTGTCAATGATGACAGCAACAACGAAAACCAATCAAACGAATCTAATGTCCAATCCTCATCTGCAAATGCAAATGGTGACTTATATATTAGATCTGTTTGTTTCTCTCCTGATGGTAAATTATTAGCTACTGGTGCTGAAGACAAGTTAATTAGAATTTGGGATTTGGAAACCAAAAGAATAATTAAGATTTTACGTGGTCATGAACAAGATATTTATTCTTTAGATTTCTTTCCTGATGGCAACAGACTTGTTTCTGGTTCTGGTGACAGAACTGTTAGAATCTGGGATTTAAGATCCTCGCAGTGCTCATTGACTTTATCTATTGAAGATGGTGTTACCACTGTTGCAGTTTCTCCAGATGGTCAGTTGATCACTGCAGGTTCCTTAGATAGAACTGTTAGAGTTTGGGATTCCACCACTGGTTTCTTAGTAGAAAGATTAGATTCTGGTAATGAAAATGGAAATGGACACGAAGACTCTGTTTACTCAGTTGCTTTCTCAACTAACGGTAAACAAATTGCTTCTGGTTCTTTGGACAGAACTGTTAAGTTATGGAACTTAGAAGGCAAACAAGACCCACAGTCAAATGTTTCTAATAATCCAAGTGGAAAGAAGTCATCTTGTGAAGTCACCTACATTGGTCATAAGGATTTTGTCTTGTCTGTCTGCTCAACTCCTAAGAATGAATATATTTTATCTGGTTCTAAGGACCGTGGTGTTATCTTCTGGGACCAAATCTCAGGTAACCCATTATTAATGTTGCAAGGTCACCGTAACTCTGTTATTTCTGTGGCTGTTTCGTTGAATTCGGAAGGTACAGAGGGTATTTTTGCCACAGGAAGTGGTGATTGTAAAGCAAGATTATGGAAGTGGACTAGAAAATAAATGACTCACTGCACTAATGTACTTTAAAAGGAAACGTTATATTTAAGTAACGAAAAATGATCAATTGTTAGATAAGATCTGAGTTTTTTTGTTTAAAAATTTGTCCTGTTATTATTGGTTACACGCCTTTCTTTACTAAGTATTTTAATCTTGTATCCCCAATATCCACAGGGAGGACGTTGGCTTTTGTAGGAGTGTATTCTTTAAAGTATGTAAATTGTAATAATATAACTTTAATATATGGAAAAATGGTACGAAGATGTAATTACACAAAGAAAAAAATAATACACGTCCAGAAATTTATTTCAACGAAGATTGACAGCATAATATACCATTTAGCTTGCAACACACCACAATGACCGTCTACACTGCATCGGCCACGGCACCTGTAAACATTGCTGTATGTGTACAATGTTTGAATCGTAATTTAAAAATTGGAGGTTCGATACTAACTTAACGCAGACATTAAAGTATTGGGGAAAGAGAGATAAGTCTTTGAATTTACCAACTAATTCATCAATTTCTGTCACCTTATCACAAAATGATTTAAGAACATTGACATCTGTTGCAGCTTCAGAAGATTTCAAGGAAGATAAGTTATGGTTAAATGGGAAATTAGAATCTTTAGAATCAGAAAGAACCAAAGCTTGTTTAGCCGACTTAAGATCCTTGAGACAAGAATTGGAATCCAAAGATTCATCTATACCCAAATTAAGTCAGTTTGGCTTACACATTGTTTCAGAGAACAACTTTCCCACCGCAGCAGGATTAGCTTCCTCGGCAGCAGGTTTCGCCGCATTGGTTGTTTCTATTGCAAAAT
The DNA here is from genome assembly GCF_001447935.2 of Debaryomyces fabryi. Classification (NCBI taxonomy): domain Eukaryota; kingdom Fungi; phylum Ascomycota; class Pichiomycetes; order Serinales; family Debaryomycetaceae; genus Debaryomyces; species Debaryomyces fabryi. The sequence continues at coordinate 23,161 of NW_015385506.1, forward strand.
TGTATCAATTACCACAAAATATGTCCGAGATCTCTAAAATTGCAAGAAAGGGATCAGGTTCAGCATGCCGTTCACTTTTTGGTGGGTATGTCGCCTGGGAAATGGGCCAAGAAACAAACGGAGAAGATTCGAAGGCAGTAGAAGTTGCACCATTGAGCCACTGGCCAAACATGAAGGCTGCGATTTTAGTCGTCAGTGATGATAAGAAGGATACCCCTTCCACCTCAGGTATGCAAACTACAGTTGCTACTTCTGACCTATTCCAATGGAGAATCAAAGAAGTTGTTCCAAAAAGATTTGATGAAATGAAAGAGTCTATTTTACGTAAAGATTTTGCTACTTTTGGTGATTTAACAATGAAAGATTCCAATTCATTCCATGCTGTATGTTTGGATTCAACTCCTCCAATTTTTTACTTGAATGATACTTCTAAGAAGATTATTAAATTAATCCACGAATTAAACAAGAGAGAAGGTAAGATTATCGCTGCTTACACATTTGATGCTGGCCCAAATGCTGTCATCTATTATGAACAAGAAAATGAGCTGAAGGTATTAGGACTTATTTACAAATACTTCAATAAAGTTAATGGTTGGGAAAAGCTTGATACTAAAACCTTAGATACCTCTTCGGATATTCAAGCAGATCCTGAATTATATAAGGGTGTTTCTAAAATTATTTTAACTGAAGTGGGCCAAGGCCCTCAAGATTCTACAGAAAGCTTGATTAATGATAAAGGGTTACCAAAAGCTGTAGCTAATTAGAATGTATCTGATATTAATATATATAAATCATAACCTGTAAAAAGAACATGTAAAAAGTAAACAGATTGTTTTAATGAACTCCAGGAATATTGGTTTAACTCTTCTGTTACATTGAAGACTTCTTTAAGAAACAAGGTTGTATAGTCCTTATCTAGGACTTGTCCTGAAAATTAATATTAATTAAGCATAGAAGATATTTCCAAAATGAGTTTGCGATTGTATAATTACCAAGGAATCTTTAAATCCATAGTACATGCTAGATCTACGATTTACAAAGGACCCAGTCTTAAACTTCCCGCAAGAGCCTTAGCTACTCCACTCAGTCACAGTAAGCTTCAATTTCATACGTTTTCCCGTATACTAAATGTAACTAAAAAAACAAATTTAGATGATCAAGAAAAATTGACAAAACCTACGTCAAAGCCATTACCACCATTAGAACCCTTAAGTCCACTTCAACCATTATTACGTGAAAATATTTATACGATACCCAACATGCTAACGGCTACAAGAATAATTACTGCTCCAGCAATAGGATATTTTTTAATAAATCAACAATCTGGGTTGGCAATATCAATTTTTGTATATTCATGTGTAACTGATTTTGTTGACGGATACATTGCCAGGAAATATAACATGAAATCAATTATTGGATCAATATTGGATCCTATGGCTGACAAATTATTAATGACCATATGTACATTATCATTAAGTTATATATCATCCATGCCATTGTACCTTGCATGCTTAATTATTGGAAGAGATGTGTTGTTGAGTTTTATGGCATTCTATTATAGGTACGTAACTTTGCCACCACCAAAGACATTTAAGAGACTTATCAATTTATCTATTCCTACAGTTTCTGTTCATCCCAACTTATTGTCCAAAGTAAACACTGGGTTACAAATGATATATATTGGAAGCTTGGTATTACAACCTGCGATCGAGTCGATAATGGCCGAGAATTGGATCGAACCATTTCATTCAGGCTTGTATGGATTTGAATTATTAGTAGCTACTACAACATTTTTAAGTGGTTGCACGTATATTTTCTCAAAGAAGGCCATAAAACCTGTTAGATAATCCAGCTAATAGACTGATAAAATTTTATCAATTCAACATCATCAAATATTAACAAAAAGGCAAGCAAATATTTTCGATTATCACTACAAATAGGAAGTTCTTTCCCCAATTGTAAATATGCTAAGATTAGATATTTTACTAATCCACTATCAATATTAGTCATTAAATATCTAAACTTGTTATAATCAGCGCTTAACCGATTCCATTTTAAATATTTCGTAGTGAACGTTTCATCCACTATGTCATTGATAGTTCTATTGTAATTTGGTTTGTAATTATCAAAATTGAAGTCGGTCTTTGTTAGGATAACTAACTTGCCGATATTCAATACAAATTCATTGGCAAACCTGTCGAGAGAGATGCCCAACATTTTCATTTTTCGGAGCAATGTTCTATATATCTCAAGAATAAACCGAAATTTGTATTTTATATTTCTACTCTCTTTGACTTCAAATGCAACTATCAGTAACAAGCATTCATCTAATTCAATAAATATGTAACTCCAAGTAAGAGCAGAACTCTGGCTGCGACAAAACCTCATCCTCCGAAATAATGATTCGGGAATATTCTGAAGTATTTGACTAATCAATTTAATCAAATACAAGTTCTTAATCAGATCATCCCATGCAATTAAATATTTTAATGCCATTAGTAATTCTCGTATTTCTCTAGGAGAATACTCTCTCGTTACAAGACTACGAACATTTATCGAATCTATAAACGCCTTATTTGCATTAATTGCGTAGTCTATATTAAGTAAATCTAGTATAAATGCAAGCCCCTTTCCATTTGGTTTAGGTTTCCGTCTTTTTTTTCCTAGAATGATATTACGAATCACATCTGGCGGTTAGCTAGTACCCTGAAAATATCAAATAAAAAACAACGTACAATCAACAGAATGGACATTACCCATCCTCCTCTTATGCCTTATCAAAGATATGGCTAAAGGTAGGTCAATTTCAGCCATTTTGATAGTGATGAACATTGATAACTACCTGGCGTCTATTTCACAGCCATTTGTTTAACTCATTCGCAGACGTGTAGTTACCGAGTATCGTAGAAATTATTATCAATAAAGATATGTCTCAGAAATTACTTCAACTTGTAGTATGTGATATACAAAATAATTATATAATAATGAATATTAATACAAAATATTATGCTGCATACATAGGCGATCTAGCTATGTATACCAGTTATAATATTGATTTTGATAACTTAGATGATTTAGAAATTAAGTGTGTTAAACATGGTATTTTAGTAAATACTGAATTTGCTTGTTTTATCCGTAAAGAGTATCTGGGTAGAGATAAATTTAATTTTCTTAAACATTATGTTTCAAGAATTATTTGTTTTGATCAAATTAAAAAAGAATCAGAAATGAAATTTTATAAACCATTTTATTTGTGGATAAAGCCGGTTCCTAATTCTAATACTTTTAAGCATTTATTGGATAATTATAATCATTTAAAATATAATGTAGGTAAAGCATTAATTATGTATGCAGATGATGATAATAAGTTTAATAAAATATACTTTGAATATGATTTTGAGCCAGAATTAGAATTATTTAGAAGTGCAGCACTATCATGCAATGAAGAAATTTATAATGATCAATTACAAAAAGCTAAAAAATTAGGATACTTTTATATATATTTAGATATGGAAAATGAAGTCGTCCTAGAAGAACCTAAGAAAATTGATTCTAACAATGTTGATATTAAAATGGAGTTTGATGTAAATATATATGAATTTTTAAAAGTAGATTTTGTTACAAATAATATAAATTTACCAGAATTTGATTCTAGTAGATTAGATATATTCTCAGAAGACTATGAAGAATATGAAAATTATACTAATTTTTAAAATACTTTTTAGAAACATTTTCAAATGTTTCAGAAATTACTTATTTATTATTTTTTACAACCTTTAAAAGCATCATTAACTTTTTTATAATATTTAAAACTATTAATTAATTTAAATCTTCCATCTTTATTAATTTCAAAAGTTTTGCCAATAGAACTTAAAGTTTTACCTAATTTTATTTCACTTCCAATAGCACCAAATATAGATAAAAGATCTAATGGACTGAAATCACCTGTCACACCCCATCCAACAATTGTTGTTAATACATCAATAATAGCTCCAGTAACTCCTAATGAGGCAGTTAACATACCCACAATAGTAGTTACAATAGTGAATATCATCATTTTTCTTTCTTTTTCTTCAATTTGTCTAAGTTTCTTACCTTGATCATTCATTGCTTTCATATTTTCTGTTACTGATGCAAATACAGTTAATGGCATTAATGCTTCTAATATATCAGACGGATTTTCAGTACCTAGTTCTTTTTTTATCTTGATTTATAAGTTTTTGCATAGTATCCAAATAATCATCAGTCATATTTTTCATAGGATCAGGAATAATATTAACTGCTTTTGGTATTATTGATTTATCATCGAAACAGCATGAGTATTTACCATTCCACCTGTATTAATATTAGACCAACTATCAATTTCAAAATCTTTGCTTTCAAGTGTCATATCAAATTTTTTAGAGCAAAATTGAGCCACACTTTTCTTATCTTTATCTTTTACATCTTTAAAAAGTACTAATCCTACTCCCGGAAATTTAGCTTTTCTTCATGATTATATTTTTCCTGATCCCAATGTTCTTTGTCACATTTATTTTCTAGAAAGTATTTTTATAGTTTATAAAAGTCCTTAAAATTACCATTGTAAGCATAAATGTGTATTAAATAAATTATATTCTTTATTTTGAATTCATAATTAGTTTTTAATAGATATTCATGCATATTTGATTATTATGTATTATAAATTAAATATGACTTTTTGTTATTCTTTATTTTTGCTGATAAATGTGATGGACGTATTCTTCCTTTTGAATCACATTCTTTTATCAATTTCATATTTTAACTTCAATATACTTTTGAAATATCTTTCCTTTCTATATTATTCATAATTGTGCCAATATTCAATGGATAGTAAGCAATATGACGCCTATATACTTGAAAATCATACCCTCCCTACCATTAATGCTTGTCTCAAGCAAAGTTTCTAAATTTATAGATTTCCGTATTTGTGACTTTATCCTAAACCGGTTTGCTCAAGAAACTTGTCAAAATAGTTCTATTCCGTCTACTAGCCTCTAGTAAATACTTCAGCTCTATCAATTCATTCTTCCTTTTTACTTCTGTTTCCAACCTAAGTTTGTTTTGATCTTTCTGTAGCAATTTTATGGCGCATCCTCACCCATATCCTACGTCTAATAAAATTACCAAACCGATACTTCCCTTTCCAATGCGTGCTGCTAAACATCATCAATGAATATAGCCACCCCTGAGCATCTACATCGTTCACCATCAATAAGTACCACTTATCCCACGTCCATTCCCAATCCATATCGGGCAATGGAAAGTTGCTAATATTGTTATACGTGAGAGATATGGTCCTCCCATCCAACAGCTGATATGTTGGAGGATCTATGAACGGTAATAGCGTCTTATTCGAGAATAGGGGAATTCCAAAGAGCTTGGTTCCTCGCTGGTTTTCAATGACGAAGTCAAATCGATAGTCATCGCTCTGGTATTCGTAACTGTCCAATGCTTTGAGTAATCGTCCCGTTTTTACGTTAGCATGCTTAAGCAAATCCCGTAACTCATTATATTGAGGAAAATACTTGTATTTATCCTTTATATCATCCATAGACTCTGAGTTCTTGTTGTCTTAGAATCAACAACTGTGGTGCACAAATGGTATTAATACTGTGGAATACCAATATGCAGTACACACAAAAATCTTATCTAAGGTAGTTTTAGTAATAATGGAAAATATTACTAACATAAATACTAGAATAGTCACTATGAATTACTCAAAGAGCGGAGGGTACGACCAGGTACCACCAGTTCTTGACCAGTTCAAGGTCCAAAATATTGAAAATTTGGATTTTCCTATAGTGACGGGTGAGCTTAATGGGAATGTGGTCCAAACTCGTAACATCCAGCCTAATATAGATGCAAGATTACCAGTTCAAGCAGAATCAACAATTTCAATGCAAACAGAGACAGTAGATGATGGTAGCATATCGATAGCAAACGTTAGTAATGGTAGCCATTCGGCAGAGGTCCCAAATAAAGGCCATGTATTTGAATATCATGACCCATTTGATATCCATTCATATCCAATAACGAATCCGCCAATTTTTGACTCTACCATGATGCTTCCATATACGTCAAATGAAGGGATTCCCAGAAGGAGAAGAATATCTATATCTAACGGTCAGATCGGGCAGATTATAAATCACGAGTTTTACTTGGATAACGAGAGTCTGCTCGATGAGGATTTGAATGGGCCAAGACTGAATGACCAACCACTATCAAAGGATGATACTATGTTGAATGATGCTCATCCACACCAGAATAGGGCTCCGGTGCGACCAGGATCAACCGAGCAGTTTCTGCAAATCCAACAACCCCAAATGCCACAGAAGGACATGATACCTCAGCGTCCCGTAAAAGCAGCCCTTGATATACCACTGGGGCAACAACAGAGAATGTATAGAGAGAACCAACTGAAGTCCGAAATACATAGAACCCCAAAAGATCCGCCTGCGGGTGTTCCTCCACCAAACCATCAATTAATATACAACAATGAGGTGATCTACAATCCTAATAACGGGCCCATTCCTGGGACAGCAGCTTGGAAAAAAGAAAGACTATTGGAGCGTAACAGACTTGCAGCTTCTAAGTGTAGGCAACGAAAAAAGCATGCACAGCAACAGCTTCAGAATAACGTATCCAAATATCAGAAAGACGTTGATGTGCTCAAAGATAAACTAAATAAATATGAGAAAGTTTTCAAAAACTACAATTTAATAATTTCCAAACATGTCGACAAATTTCCTGACTCCGACCTAAAGACACTATCAAAGTTCAGTGATATCGATGCAATAACTGAAAAAGATCTTGATGTTATTTCCAAACTTGCCGGTAGCTGAGCATTATTTGGAGTCAGTGTTTCCATATGCGATTTTCAAATTTTAGAAAGTAAATTCAAACTCTGTATCAAATATTAATATAACGAGTCTATCCATACTATATTCTCTATATATAAGGTACTTCTTAAAGAAAGTTTACTCTATTCAATGTAATCTTTGAATGTACAGCTGCTTATATAATAATTACACAAAAATGCGGCTTGAGATTTTGGTTGATCAAAAAATTCATCAAAAGGGCAAATCAACAAGAATACTTTTCATTTAAACCGTGTTTATCGAAGAATAATGTCGCTTAAATTACCTCAAGCCCCAAATTCTGGGTTATTTAAGCAAGGATACCAATCGCACACTAGTGCTGATGGGGTGATCATAAGAAATATTGAAGCAGTTCGAGAAATATCATCGATTTTATTAACATCGATGGGACCAAGTGGTAGAAATAAAATCATCATTAATCAGTTAGGAAAGATTTTCATAACAAATGATGCTGCCACCATGCTCAATGAGTTAGAAATTGTACACCCTGCAGTGAAAATTTTGATTATGGCTTCCAAGCAACAAGAGTTTGAGATGGGTGACAATACCAACTTAGTTATCATTTTAGCAGGGGAATTCTTGAACATTGCTGAAAAATTACTCAATTTAGGGTTAAGTGTTACTGAAATCATGCAAGGTTATAATTTGGCAAATAAGTTTGTCATGGACAAGTTAGAATCATTAGTTGTTAGTAATGTTGAGTCGATCACTGAAACAAGTGAATTGTTGAAGGTCATTAAACCTGTCATTTCAGCTAAACAATATGGGTCCGAAGACTTAATTTCAAAATTAGTGATTGATGCAGTAAAGGTTGTCATAAACCCAAAGAAACCACAAAATTTCAATATTGACTCTATCAGAGTAGTGAAAATTATGGGTTCCAGTTTAGCTAATTCTGAAGTTGTCAAGGGTATGGTTTTCCCAAGAGAACCAGAAGGACATATTAAAAATATCAATACCAAGTCGAAGGTAGTTGTTTTCACTTGTCCTATCGATATTTCTACTACAGAAACCAAGGGTACCGTGTTGTTACATAACGCTAAAGAAATGCTTGACTTCAGTAAAGGTGAAGAACAGCAATTAGACCAGATGTGTAAGGAGATTTCAGATTCTGGTGTCAAGGTTGTTGTAGCAGGTGCAAATATTGGCGAATTGGCCTTACATTATTTTAATAAGTATGGTATTTTGGTCTTAAGAGTCCCATCAAAATTCGACTTAAGAAGAATCTGTCAAGTATGTGGTGCCACTCCGTTACCAAGATTAGGTGCCCCAATGCCAGATGAAATGGGTGTTGTTGACGTGATTGAAACTAAAGAAATTGGTGGTGATAGAGTTACAATTTTCAGACAGGATGAATCTATTTCAAGAACTTCTACTATTATACTTAGAGGTGCTACCCACAATAGTCTTGATGATATCGAAAGGGCCATTGATGATGGTGTCAATGCAATCAAGGGATTATTGAGGGATAATAGATTATTACCAGGCGCAGGTGCTATCGAAATTGAATTGATTAAATTAATTACACAATATGGTGAGAAAACACCTGGTTTGATGCAATTAGCTATTAAACATTACGCTAAGGCTTTCGAAGTCATCCCAAGAGTTTTAGCTGAGACTTCAGGCTTAGACTCCTCTGAATTATTAAGTAAATTGTACGCTGCTCATGCTGCAGAAGATGGCAAAGGTATAAACATCGGTATTGATATTGATAATGATTCGGATGATGGATTATTGGATGTCAAAGAGCACGGTATACTTGATTTACTCTCTGCCAAAAGGTCAGCCATTGACTTGGCAACCGACGCTACAAATACAATCTTATCCATTGATCAAATTATTATGGCCAAGAGAGCAGGTGGCCCACAAATGCCTAAACAACCAAGACCTGGTAATTGGGATCAAGCTGATTAATTTAAAAAATTTTAAAGTTTTGGTCTAAATTGTGTTTATATATACCTATTTCATAGATCACGTAAATAATATAAATCTGTTCAAATGATATGTTTATCAGATTTAGTTAGTAGTTAAGATAGTCTCAACTACATGGCACATTTTTGTCTATTTAATATACAATAATCGCTTAATGCTTCAGTCAACGCATCTGGAAAGTTCTAGACATACTTGTTGCAATTAATCTTCCTTGACAGCTCTTATAAAACCCTCAACTTTCGTTAAATCTTTATTTCCATCTTCATCTTCAACACCACCGCTCACATCAAATCCTATCACATTGTTGATCTCAAACGCACTTCGGACGTTAGCAGGATTTAAACCTCCTGCTAAGATAAATTTACCATTTTGCAAGTCATCGACTGTTTTCCAATCAATAGTTTTACCTTCTCCCCCTAATTCAGAGTCTAATAATGGTAGAGCAAATCCATTTCCAGCATATACATTATCCCTGATAGTTTCTGTAAAGAGCTTGTCCATCACATCTATATCTTTCGGGATCACAAATCTTGGAATGATCCCGTATTTACATGATTCTTCCAGGGAATTGTATTGACAGAATTTTTCTTTGTCCTCATTCCCATGAAGCTGTATAAAGTCTAGACTAAGCTCCTTTGCAATCTTAAATACATCCGAAATATCTTGGTTTCTGAAAACACCGACTAAGAACGGTCCATTATCTATTATTAATTGCTTGAAAGAATCAAAGTATTGATCACAGTTCTCAAATGACTGTTTCTCTAGATGCTTCAATATAGAATTTACAGTTTTGAATTGAGTATTTTTTGTCTTTCTCTTATCACTAGCCAAAAGTGAAATCTTTTTGGCTACATCATGATCAATGGTCCTCTTTCTATTTGGTACCAAAATTACACCAAGTAAATCAACACCCGATTCAATAGCACAACTTGCTGCCTCTTCAGTCCTAATACCGCATATTTTAACTAATCTTGACATAATGCTATATAATGAATACTACTTACTAGAAGATCATGACAAATCTTTTGATATTATACCGAATAATCACGTGATATACAATTAATTGTTTTTTATTGATTATATTAAGCTATAAAGCCAGGCATTATTCATTACTATTACTATTATCTTTCCTGAAAAACTTCCCAAAGTTCTTGAATTTATTAACATGCGTCTCTCCTGTTAACGCAAAATCACGTAAATTTTTCTCAAAGTTATTAATTTTCAAATTATTCTGAAAGTTTGCATTCAATAATTTGGGAGATTTAGCCTCAGGCTCAGGGGACTTCATTGTAGGAGTAGGTGTCGAATTGTTACTATTTACACTTGGTGTATCATCCTGTATAACGCCCAATATAGGGGACTCCTCCATTAAAGTATTCTGATATGATATCTGTAGATTGAATATTTCAACGTACTTAAACCTCTGGGCAGGGTCAATACTTTTAAGTTTCAAAAACTTGACGAAATTAGAAGTTGATTTGTCGCCGATAATTTGAAAATAGTTCATGATTAAATTATCAATAGGGAGTGTTGGAGTTAAAAGCAATTTCAAAACAGTATCAAGCTTATTAAATTGAATTTCAACATGCTTAGTATACGTCTTTAAATTAATATTTGAATGCTCTTCCTTGTTAGATGCATCAAAACTTGGATTCGAATATAATGGTAAATCAAGCATAAGCTTTTTCAAATTTTGTATATCAGACATGATCTGCTCAACATTAATAATGCTTAATGGTGTAACTAACTTCAAATTGTTCAAATATGAATAAGTAATCAATTCGGTTAGTTTGTCACAAAAATTTCTTATATATCCCTCTCTTATAATTAAAGGTAATATCAAAGTGCAGTTATTTATTAAACTTTGCTTATAGTCAATCATGTAGTTGGAAATTTCAACAGTTTGCTCCATATTATTCCAGTTATTGTTAGTGAATTGTCTCCATGAAAATTGCAAATCATTGGATATTTTAAGCAATAATGTCTGAATTGATTTATTAATTAATTCAATGAAAACATCTTTAATTGTTTCGAAAGAAATTTTCGGTTTAAAGGGTTCATCGATTAGATTAATGAATCTATCTTGAAGATCATTTATATTATTCAAAATATAATCCCCTGTATTCAAAATCATAGTGAGATATTTAATAGGCTCAATACCATTGAGGTTTTCGTTATTATTTGGTATCATTGGAAGAAGAATTTTGTTGTTAAATTCGTTTAAATATTTCACAAATAATTTTGATAAATCAATTAAAATTGAACCAGAGCTTAATTTTATGATCAATGACAAAATTTTCTGAAATGTCTTGAATAATTCAATAGATGAGTTGGATATGTTTGGAACGTTATTAATTTTTAAAACATTAATAAAATCTTCATGACTTTGTACATTAGAATATTCAGTAGGTATTTGACTAACTGAGTAGAATTCTAAAAACTTAGAATGTAACAATTTATCCTGTTCGTTGATCCAAATAGACAAATATGGTTCGAAAACCTTCAGTATGATTTGATTAAACTCTTGTGTCTTAAAGATATTATTTAAGTTTTTCTCAAAATCTAAAGTTTTAGTCAATGCATCAAGGAGATTATTTGAAGGTATGGAGTTATTCAATTGTGACGTTAAATCTTGTTTGGTGATAGTGCAAAAGATTTTGCTTAATTCTAGATCAATACACCAATCTTTAGGAAACATATCCATGTAATTCAGATGAATGTTTGCCAATGTATTATTGAAGTACATATATCTTCTGTTAATGTTTTCCAAAGATCCTGCTTCATCGAAGTTGTTGAATATAGACTTAATATCTTTGAGCTGTAAGTTATAGAACCAGTTGAGTAATTTATCCTTGTACTTAGAATCGATCAATTCCAAGATCTCACAACCATGAAATAATTGATCATTGTCCAATTTATTTACTATAGTATCTTCAAAATCAATGAAAATATCATCTACCAATTTGTTTTGCGTTTTCAGAATATTCAAATTCAACTGGTTAATTTCATCAATTGATCTATACGGCTTGAAATAAGTTAATAATTCCTTAACAACACTAAGCAATTGCAAAATATCCTTATAATGCTTACTAGAAATTATAGAATTCAATGTCTTGTTGGCATCTATTAACATCTGCAACCTTTTCAAAATGGTCATCAGTAGAACTAAATTCTTCTTACATTTGTCCAATTCTTGTATTGAGGACGTCATTGAAACAATCGAGCCTTGCGTTTCCGCTGACTTGGCCTTAATCTTCTTTATATTATCTATTAATTCTTTTGTGTCTTCATTTAATGCTATTGGAGAGTTGTATTGAGTTACATCATGTTGTATTTGTTTATTTAATTGAAACTTGTATGCATTTAAATAGGCTAAAAGCTCTGGTATTTCTTCAATAGATCCAGACTTCTCCAATATCTGATTCAAATGATCCGTTGGGTTATAATCAAACGAGTTCATTGTGATTAATGAGTCTAAGATTATTAACTATGTTGGCTTCACCTCTGTTGATATCCCTCCACAATTTTGTGTTACATTTTTCTGATCTATTTTTGCATTCCAACTCTATGATAACGTAGTACAACAAACCTTTGAAACAAATAAGATAATCAAATCTTCGATATATATAACAGTGGTATGATCACTTGAGAAATCCAGTACATACATATCAAAATATAAAGTAGGAAATCATTTATATGAGTAATTCACCAAATTTGTACTTCCCGATGGTGGATGGAATACCACAGTCAAGGACATTGAAGCTTTCAAAGCACGTACCATGGTACTATTATAGAATTAGATCACATTTCGGAGGTGAACATTAGTCTATTCGTAAAATTTGGGTCGTATCATTCGTAAACTTAGATTTCATATACATCATTAACAAAATATTCTATATAGCTATTACAATACCTGTCCAATAATAAGGACATCTTATTCCTCTTTAACATTAGTAATATTCTACTTAGCAAAGAATTTACCTCGGTGTAATTTAAATTGGTTAACTTTGCAAGTTGATCTATTGATTCTATTATCATTACAAAATCACTCGTTTGGCTAGATATCAACTGTTGCAAATCCTGTAAGCTATTAGCCTTATGATAATGGAACGATTTCATAACACTTTCATTATTTTTGAATTGTATTGGTAAAGTGTCTATCATATTAAATAAGTCGGTGGGTATGGTGCAATTTACATACACTATGTTATATGACTGCAAGGCGGTATCTTGGTCAATTAATTTGATACAATGTTCAATGCATTTCTTTATATCTGTGTTGTAAACGTATACTAATCCAGACTTGGGCGCCATCTGGGCTCTTAGACTTTAAGGTTTAATGAACCGTCGATTTCACACACCACAGGTTCTATATGCTAGAAGAGATCGTTAAGACCAATATTGGACCTTTTGTTAATGTCTTAAACAACACTAACCAATGTAGGGATGTTGTAGGATAAAAGAGAAGGTCAGATAAACAATATCGGTTCTCACCAGACATATGAGTCAAATGTCCACAGTGCAAATATTCGTAAGAGTTAGTTCCGTTCTCAAAACAAGAAGATACAGAAATATGCTCCAAAATATCACATAACATCTTTCATACAAGTCAAATATCACCTTTCATAAAAGTCAAAATACCTCTAGTTCCTGACCCACATATACTACACGCAAAACTCGTTTACTATTCAATTTTGTATTACTTACAGAATAATAATATATAAAACATAACCATCACTCGACTAAATAATTATGATATATTAGAAATATTTGCCCAAACGTTATTTAATGTAACAAGTTAACTGTACTTAATCTCTAATAACCGAATGAAGCTAATTGCTTAGCAGCATCAGATTCGGCGGTGGCAGCTCTGGCAGCGTTGACCTTCTTGGCTAAAGCCTTCTTCTTAGCGTAGTATTCAGCGTTTTGTAACTTTCTCTTTTCTTCTAACTTATCAACAACAGATTCGTATTTCCAACCAACGGCAGATGATAATTTACCAACGGTGGTGTATTTTCTACCTGGCTTCAATCTCAAGACTCTTAAAGCTTGTGGAACGACAACTCTCTTCTTCTTGTCGTATGGTGGTGGAACACCTTCGAAAACCTTAAGTCTTTCTAAGGCAGCCTTACCTCTAGCAGTCTTGTGAGGCATCATACCTCTGATAGCTTTGTAGAAAATTCTGGATGGGGCTCTGAAGTGGAATGGTCCCTTGGTCTTGTTATATCTGGTAGCCTTTCTTAAGTAATCGTGGTACTTCAACTTATTTCTGAAAAATTCACCGGAGATGTTCATGGCTTCACATCTAACGACGGTAATTTTTTGTCCATTTAATAATTGCTTAGCAACAATAGAAGCTAAACGTCCTAATAAATGGCCCTTACCATCAATAACAACAACTGGTTCAAAAGTAGACATCTTTAATGAAGTTTAAGTTGTACACTTGCTTTAGGATTCAACAATTCTTCTTAAAATATTTTAACAAGCTTTTTTTTCACTATACTAGGTATTGTCCAGAGAGCGGTGAGCGGGATGGCCTGGAAAAAAAATTGAAAATTGGTCGAAAAAAATATCACGTGCGAATTTCTGAAAGTGAAAAATTCATTAGCAGTCACACTCAGGTGGATGATGGGCAATAGCCCTGGGAAGTGCTACATTATGCCTCCTTTAGAAATAGACTACTTACATTTAGAGATGCATTAAGAGATGATTTTAGAGATAAGAAAATGTTGTTTAAAGAGACAAAAGATTTACATACCTATAATGCTGGAGACATTATTGGATTTCACAAATATGCTTACTACGGGGATGTAAGAAGGTTCAAAATGGTAGCAACCTCCACGTTAATTGAAGAATATATAGAGTCGATCTACTATTGTATCAACTATGGATGTAGGAGAAATATTGAGTTTGCGGAGTTTGTTTTAGATGAGATCGAATTTGTTGACAATAAATATAAAATGAGTATTACTGCGACGTATATAAGGAACGGAAAGTACGACTCTAGGTTGTATTTAAAGAAGTTTGATTATTCCTTGTACAGAAACATAGCCAAAGACGATGTGAAGCATTTATTGAAATATGAAGAATTGCATGATATATTGTGTTTTATTTCTGCTTTGAATTCATTCGAGTTAATAATCAGTCCCAGTTATTTGCATCCGATAAATAAGTTGAAATACTTCTATAATTTGCCTGATGATAGTGAATCAAAAAAGATTACAGATTTCTGGAGTTTTGTTTTATCTCCCACTAGATATACATTAGGAGGATTAGACATTTATTCCTTTACTATTCCGCCAGGTGATTATGCAAATATCTGTAATATTGAAAGAGAATTATTGTTTGCTTATTTAAATCGTGGCCACAAGGAAAACGAAGTTCTTACACCTTTAACTGAAGTCAACATAATGAATGATGTCAGGTTTGCTATAGAGTCATATTCAAAAAATCATCTCATGGATTACTGTTTGAGTAAATTTGTCATTATTTCACCTTCACTTTCATTAGAATTAGTGAAGAAACATAAACCATTTTTAGTTTTCGGCAATTCCTATAATGACTTCAATTACCTTGACAAATACATTGAAATTAACCCTTTGTATAGACATAATTTTATTTACAGTGGTATAATGTATCATTGTATTGATATTAGACAATATATTGGAGATGATATAGATTATTGTTACATTGAAGCATGCATAAAATCTTGCAATCCTTCCGTTCTTTTGTTACTAAAGAAAATGAACAAAAAATGTTATAAAAGATTAGATTATGCTAACAACAAATATATTGAAGAACTGGATGAAATTGAAGTTGATTATGATGAAATATCTAAGAAATTGAGACTCGATGTGTCTTCATATAAGTTTATCTCATAATATTTAGTTTCAGTTGTCAATTTTTCCTTTGAAACTTCAAATTATAAGAATTTAGATGCGTCTACATGAATTGATTAATTCTCCACTCAATAAATACGTCTTAAATACATGCTCGTTCTTAGCGGCGTTAAAGCTTAATTCCTCAAGTAGGGTGATACTTATTTGGGTCGTCCCACCATTATATAATTATCTCTGTCCTAAATCATACCACATATTACTTATTTTTTTTTTTGAAATAGATTGAACTTTAGTCATTGTACATTTGCTTTAAATGATTTACATTTCTCGTATAATCTATATCTTCACAGCTCATAAGTGGATCTCTAATATATCTTTGTTTGTTCTTATTATTCTACTACTGCTTTATCATTAAATTGCAAAGTTCATGTTTTGCACTAGTTCTACTATAGGGATGTTTTCCAATCCACCAATTTTTAGTTTGCCACTTTCGTCAGTCTTTGACCTTCCAAACAATAGTGTAGAGCGGATAGGAAATTCAGGTGCAAATATGTATTACAAGTGTTTTTTAAAGAACACTAATGAGTGCTAAGTTGTATTAGTTTTGTATATATAAGAGACTCAATAATTCTGTACGGCAGGCGAAACAGGTGCATCCGGTAGTTATACAGGAATTTCCTTTGATTCTATTAAAGAGTTAACCACAGAAAGAATGGCTTGGATGGAAGCTTCAGACACGTCGGAATGGATACCACAACCCCATTGAGAGACTCTTTCACCGTTCTTGTTGAGGTAACTCAATTCAATGTAGGTTGCAGCCTTGCCTTGACTTCCAGAGCCGAGTAAATGTTCTGAGTAGTTGACAACCTCGAATAAGGTGCCGAACTTGTTTGAAATAGCATCGATGAAGGCGGAAATTGGACCGTTACCTTGACCAGCGATGTTTACAGGATTGCCGTGGACACGAATGGAAGCGTTGATTTCACGGTTGTTCTTGGAAGAAGGTGAAGCTGGCTTTGGAATATCAAAGTCCTCGAGTACGATTGGGGACTTTTCATGGGACATGTATTTCTCTTTGAATAAATCATTGATTTCGTCGGTTAACAATTCTCTTCCGAGTCTATCAGCCTTCTCTTGAACGATACTTGAAAATGCTACTTGGAGTTGTCTTGGAAGGTCAAGACCTAAAGATCTTAAGATGACCCATGCTGCACCACCCTTACCAGATTGAGAGTTGACTCTGATGACAGCTTCGTATGTTCTACCGATATCTTTTGGATCTAATGGTAAGTAAGGAATAGCCCATTTTGTGTCTCCTCTGGCAACTCTTTCTTCAGCCTTTGCGAATCCCTTCTTGATGGCATCTTGGTGGGATCCGGAGAATGCACAAACAACTAAAGAACCACCGTATGGAGCTCTTGGATGAACTTGGATCTTATTACATCTTTCGGTAACTTCAATGACGGACTCAAGGTCAGAGAAATCCAAGTTTGGTGCAACACCTTGGGTGTACATATTCAATGCAACAGTAACTAAATCGACGTTACCGGTACGTTCACCACTACCGAATAAACAACCTTCAACTCTATCAGCACCGGCCATCAAACCTAATTCAGCAGCAGCAACACCACATCCTCTATCATTGTGAGGGTGTACAGAAACACAGATCTTTTCACGTTCACTAATATTGTTACAGAAGTATTCGATTTGATCAGCATAAATGTTTGGGGAGGCAACTTCGACGGTTGCGGGCAAGTTAAAGATAATTGGGTTTTCAACAGTTGGTTCCCATGTATTCTTAACGGCTTCACATATCTCCACAGCAAATTCAGTTGGGGTATCAGAGAAACATTCTGGAGAAAATTCTAAGGACCATTCAGTTTCTTGCGCAGTTGGATCGTCTTTGGTCAACGATTTCACTAACTTAGTGATTTCAATTGCCTTACTAATAGCCTCTTCTTGTGACATATTGAATACAACATCACGGAAAACGTCAGAGGTGGCTAAATAAATGTGGATTGTAGCCTTTTTAGCACCCTTGACTGATTCAACAGTTCTTCTAACTAATGGTTCTCTAGACTGAGTCAAAACCTGAATAGAAACATCCTCAGGTGCATTTTCGACGGCGTATCTGGTAAAATCAAAATCAGTTTGAGAAGCTGAAGGAAATGAAACCTCTATTTCTTTGAATCCAATCTCAAGTAATTTATGAAAATATTCTTTCTTTTCTGCGATCGACATAGGATCTGGTAATGCTTGATTACCATCTCTAAGATCAGTAGATAACCATCTTGGAGCCTTGGTAATCGCCTTGTTAGGCCAAGTTCTGTTAGGTAAAGCAACACCTTTAAAAGCTGTATACTTTTGACTTGGGTCCTTAAGCATATTCGCATATGGCTTCGCAGCAGATGCTGCTTTCTGAAAAAGTGTAGCAGTTTGTTTAAACATAGTCTTGTTTCCAGTATTTCTGCTTTCTTTTTTTTGAACTTATGCTTTTAATAAATGCGATGACTGAATCAACAAGTAACAATCCATAGAAATAATAAAACGTAATGGAACCACTATGACTAAGGAAGAATGAATTGGGCGATTCTCTCTCCGGTACCGGAGCATTCTTTCGTCACGTGTATAGCCTCTTTTTACCGTTGGAGTTATTCCCTCCGCAGTTGCAGATTTCTTCTATGTACCTAGAGAGGTTCTAATACCACTTCGGCCTATATATCAGAGTGTGCTTTTAGCTCGTACATCCTAGTGTGATGCATCACAGAAGTAATTGGCACATTGATCCTGAAAACTATAATTTCTCATATGCCCCTTGTAGTGCACTATCCGACTTGCTGCAAAATTTTACACATTAATAAAAGCCAGCTTATATTGGTGTGCAAGGTAATAACGGACAACATTTTTGTTACAATTCGGATGTATTTTCTCTCATTTTAATTTTGAGCTGATGAAAAAGCTAGGAAATATCGCATAGCGTAACATTGCGTACCATAAGTGTTTTAGATGCAAATAGAATACATCATTGTCATATGACTAAAGGTCGTATTATTTGTGTGACAGTCTCTTTGTATTGAAGAAGTAAATCTTTCTTATATCCTTTTCGGATCCTACAAAATAAGTATATTTCAGATATTCTTTAAACAGTTCATATAAATCAATTATTTCCAAATTATCGAGAATTTGGGAATTTTAGAGATTAACAAAGTTGGAGTGAAGAAGCTGAAATTAAAATACAGAACAGGTAACTTTAACTTGCAACATATGCACGAAAAGTACATATTCTACATTGTATAGTATTTCAAATATATTATTGTAGATATCAATATAGACAGTTGACCCCAGAAAACATATTAATAGCATATGGGCATCTCTAAAGTCACATGACCTTTTCTTTAATTTTTTTTTTTCAAAATTTTCAAGAGATGCCCTTACAGTATTTAATTCATCGGGATATAAAGTTAATATCTTTTCTTCAATTATCGGCAAAGATTATTACAATTAAAAATATAAATTAATAAATAATGGCTAAATCATCAACTAAATCTGCTAAGGCTGATAAGAAGCAAGTTAAGGCTAAGAAGCAAGAGTCTTCCTCCGAATCCAGCTCCTCTTCATCAGAATCCGAATCCAGTTCCTCTTCTTCAGAATCCGAATCAGACTCTGATTCTTCTGACGAAGAAAAGGAAGATAAGAAGGAATCTTCTGATTCTGACTCCAGTTCTGATTCTGAATCCGAAACTGAAGAAAAGGAAGAAAAGAAGGACGATTCTTCTGATTCTGACTCTTCATCTTCTGATTCTGACTCTTCATCTTCTGATTCTTCATCTTCTGACGAAGAAGAAGAAGCACCAAAGAAGGAAACTAAGAAGGTAGCTAAGAAAGAAACCAAAAAGGAAACCAAGAAAGAAGCTAAGAAGGAAGCATCTTCATCATCATCTTCCGAATCAGACTCTGATTCATCCTCATCCTCATCCTCATCCTCCTCTTCTGATTCTGATTCATCTTCTGATTCCGAATCCGACTCAGACAGTGATGCAGAAGAAGAAGAAAAGGATTCTAAGAAGCGTAAGGTTGAAGAATCTTCTGAAGAAGCTGAAGAATCTGCTGAAGAACCAGTCGCAAAGAAGCCAAAGACTAATGAAGAACCAGCTACTTTATTCGTTGGTAGATTGTCTTGGAGCATCGATGATGAATGGTTAAGAAGAGAATTCGAACCAGTTGGTGGTGTTATTAGCGCTAGAGTTATCATGGAAAGATCCACTGGTAAATCTAGAGGTTACGGTTACGTCGACTTCGATTCTAAGTCTGCTGCAGAAAAGGCATTACAAGAATACCAAGGTAAAGAGCTTGATGGTAGACCAATTAACTTAGACTTGTCTACTGGTAAGCCTCATGCTTCCAACCCAAAAACCGATAGAGCTAAGCAATACGGTGATGTTCCATCTGCTCCATCTGACACTTTATTCGTCGGAAACTTATCTTTCAACGCTGAAAGAGACAGTTTATTCAACACTTTCGGTGAATACGGTACTGTTGTTTCATGCAGAATCCCAACCCACCCTGACACTCAACAACCAAAGGGTTTCGGTTACGTCCAATTTGCATCTGTCGATGAAGCCAAGGCCGCTTTAGAAGCATTGAACGGTGAATACATCGATGGTCGTGCTTGTAGATTAGATTTCTCTACTCCAAGAGACAACAGCAACGCCCCAAGAGGTGGCTTCGGTGGTAACCGTGGTGGCCGTGGTGGTTTCGGTGGTAACGGTGGTAGAGGTGGCTTCGGTGGCCGTGAAAGATCTACTCCTCCAAGATCTGCCCCAAACTCCGCTGAATTCAAGGGTACTAAGAAAACCTTCGATTAATTGCTGCAACATGAAAAATAATCTTGTTAATTTACTGTACACTACACTATACTTTTTCTTCGTTTGATATATCTTTTTGTCTTTTTTTGTTTTATTGCATATTATAACATATAGCTTAATAGTATCATTTAGTACATAAAATAATTTTTAACTATAAGCCTATTGTAGAAAACAGTTCCCTAAAATTAGTCCAATACGTTGTCCGAAATTTCCAACTTGTCTTGGTGCACTAGCTTTCTACTAGTTTCGCTTAGGGCATACCCGGGGTTTTATTTATAGAGTTAACTGGGTTCTACAAAAACTTCAAATACTACAAGAAGTTTTTTTATCAATTCACTTGAATACACTCTACATACTTATCTTAATCTAAGATCTATATAGTCTATTGTTGAACAAATATCGGATCTTCGACCAGTACAATAAAATACATACTGCATATAAGGTCTGTCATTAATATGTCAAAGAACATACTCCCTTTGGGCGGAATATCGGCAGACAATAACAGCATACGCTAATAGAAACTGGAGAAATCAATCAATCTAATAATTGATATATTGTGATTAAGAAAACCAATCCTTTTAAGATAAACAAGTACCGTAACTCGAGACTTTTATATTTATTTTCAGTATTGTATTAAATTAAAAGAAAAGTATTTGTAATAAATTGAACAGCAAGTCCATGCTGTACAAAGGTGAAAGATGAGAAAAGCAGTATCAAAAATAATACCAAATGGGCCTCCCAGGTTCCTACAGAGTGGGTCATTACTATCAGGAGACACAAACTTCAAGTATAAACTCGATTTCAACTCTGTAGATGAGTTTTACATTCTGCTAGCGGATCCCCATAGATCTTGGGTTCCAGGAGACGAGGTATCGGGGCAAATAATATTTATATCCAAAAAGGATCTTGCAAACATAGTAATAACGTTGTCCTTGATAGGGAGTGTGAAGATAAATGCATCATCACATTCTAAATTACGACCAGTTAAAGAACTATTATTTCATCACACAATAAAAATTTACGGAGACGAAAATAGTGCCAATAGTAACGACAACAACGTGGAAGAATTCGGTAATGGATTGTTTAAAGGCGAACATAGATTTCCCTTTATTGTTAAGTTGCCCAACAAGCGAGTATTTACTAGTATTGATTTTGGGAAGGGCTCAATTAAATATTCATTAAAAGCTGCGGTCGGGAATGTATCATCATTTGCAAATGATAGTCCGGCAGTTTCTCCATTGTCGGACAGCAATAACAGCAATAATAATACAACAAAGAATAATTTTATTCTGAAGACCAAAAATTTGAACTTTCATAATTCGGTCTACACGTCCGAAAAGATCATTACTTTGATAAACCCGATAGACGTTTCCAAATTGCCTAGATCCAAACCTAAAAGATTAATTATAAAAGACCCTCGTCTAAGTAAGAAGTTATCCAGAACGCAGTCATCCACATCAACATTGAACACAGTGAATACCTTCAATACCTTGTCCTCGAATAATTCAGACACAACAACAAATGGTGAATTTCATTCGAATAGTAATACACCTGGTAATAGTGCTTCTCACTCGAATTCCAATTCGCCATTGAATGGGCCAGATAAGACTAGACCGCAGGTTATTAAGGTTGCGCTTGAGATTCCTGAAAGGGGTTTTCTTAGAGGAGAATTGATTCCGATAAAACTTAATATTAATCATACAAGAAAAATTCAAGACTTGAATGGCATTATTGTTACCTTTGTTAGAGTTTGTAGACTTAGCAATGGTCATGAGAATATGGTTGAATCGTTCAGAAAAGATTTACAGCAACTGGTTGTTCCATTGTATGTTGACCCAAATACATTTCAATCTGAAATCAATACGAATCTAAGAGTCCCAGCGGATGCATTTCCTACAATTTCAGGGTGCCCTCTAGTTTCATTTCAATATTTCATTGAAGTATTGATTAATCTATCGGGTAAATCTCTAGTTCTAGATAGCAGTAACCACCACAAGCCAAGCATATCTACAGATGAGGCAAATCATTCATTATTGGAAAATCCTTCTAGTGATTTGAAATATAAATTTAACTTCAATTCAAATGCATCCATGAATCACAATGAAAGATCGGGGTTCATCAATACCGATAAATATAAAAGAATGAAAAAATTCCTCCTTTTAACAACTGAAGTAATAATTGGAACTAATCGTCTGAATGAGCGACTAGCATACACTTCTAACGAGCAATCCAATGAGCTAGTAAATGAAAATCTCCATTCTACTTCTCTGACTTCGAGAAAATCATCATCTGTTTCTGGGTCTAATGATTCCCCCTTATTGTTCAATCAAAATGGGTCTACACCACCTTCGCAACAAAGCCATCAACAACCAACAAGCTTTAACCCACTCTCAGAGACTATACCGGCTACTCATTTTTCTACACCACCTTATTTTGAGAGCCAGCAAGATTCACCTTTAAATATTGCTGACACCCCTATTCCAGGCTATGAGGAAGCTTCAAATAATTATCATCATGATTCAAGTTTGGCACCAGTTCAAATGCCAACAAATCAACATTTATCAGAGAAAGAGCAAATGAGAGCACGGGAGGCTAGCTTATTACCATCTGCACCGCCTTTAGATGATGCAGAAGAAGCAGAAACAATCAGCCCAATTGATAGGAATAATGAAATATTAGAAAATATAGAGGAGGTGGGCGAAGAAACGAATCAATTGAATAATGATTCAAATGATAGCACATCGTCGAGACGTTCACATTCATTTGGGTTCTTTAGCTATCAGAATTCTACATCGACAGATACTCCTCCAAACCAAGGGAGTTTAGAAGAAGATGACGATGATGATTTATACCACAGTAACAATAATCTTTTGAATGAAGTTGATATAGATAACGAATCAACTGATTGGGTTCCAAATTATGAAGCTGCTAATCACGATAGGTTATTGCTTGAGAATGATCATGTTAGTACCGGTACTAATATTCATCCAGGTAGAAACGCTAACTCAAGTGCCTGTGGGTCTCAGCAAGATAATTCATCGTAATTAAGAGCGCGCCATGAATAGAGTTATGATACAGAGTGTCCATATTTTCCATATTTATACGGATTATGATACGAAACTGTCAATAGACATCACAGTTTATGTACAAAACAGTAAAGAGCAGGTATTTATCTGCTCAAGTGTGTAAATATAAAAATAAACATGATATTTAATTCCTATAATATTAATATAGTATGGGGTAATACGAGAATAGAATTTATTCTCAAAATAAAAAATAGATAATACATTAACTTCTAAAAGAATTAAATCAATTAAAAAAAAATTAGGAAGTCCACAATAAATAAATATATAATCACATCTATTGACTATTTTGAGAAAGATACAATTCTTTTTGTAAAGAAGTAACATTGTCCTTCAATTGATCCCTTTCTTGTTTCAAAATATACAAGTCCGCTTCTAAGTCTTTTACCTTCATATTATAATGGGCATTTGAAATAGCAGCTTCATCATCATGTGGACTCGTTTCAGATATCGCTGGCGATGTAACACCACTATCTCCAAATTGTTCTTCATTAATGATAGGGGTTCTTGCACTAACTCTTCTTGATGCTCTTCTGAATAATTTCAATTCATTGTTCTCTTTAATCAATTTCTCCATCATGATTCTTTGATTATTTAATTCATCCTGAGTTAAATTAAGAGCTTTACTAGTATTATTAACAGATTGCAAGGCATCTCTATAATTTTCTTCAAATGTTTTCAAATGTTGCAATTTAATATTTAATTCGTTCTTTAAGCTTTGAATTTCATTCGATGATCCCATTTCTTGTTGTTTACTAATTTTCAATAGATCATCTAATTGTTTTTGTAATTTGGTTACCATTGCAGAGCTTTCAGAGTTAGGATTAATATTGCCCGACATATCTCTTTGCTCAGATGCACTTCTTGCAGACCATAAAGTGATTAAACTTTCCAAATGGGATGCGATTTCCTTTTTCGACTTTTTGCTGGCAGATGTGTTACTAGCGATAGATCTATTAACTTCTTCACCTTCTTGAGCGAAACGTTCGCCATCGCTATCAGAAAATTGATCATCAGCGTTTATGGTCTTGTAATTATCAAATTCTAATTGCAAATTGAGGAATTTATTTTTCCAATCATTAATCTCTCTATGCAAAGGTTCTTGATCCTTAACTTGGCTTGACAATTTGGAAATTTTTTCTTCTTGCGCTTTAATAATCCTTTGAAAGTTTGATAATTGTCCAATTTGATTATTCATGAATGGTTCGAAATCAGCAAACTTAGCTGTCAATGCAGAGTTTTCATCTTCCAAATAAATTAGTCTGTTGTTTAATTCCAACCTTTCTAACTTATATTTGCTCAATTCAGAAATTCCTCCGGCAGTGATTCCTCTTTCTGTACTTTCATCCTCATTAATTGCGAGCGAAGCCGGGTCAATTTGGCGCTTTAATTCATAAATCAAATTATCCTTTTCACTGAGTAATGCTTCTTTTTCTTGAAGCTGCCCTTTCAAATTAATGGATTTATCATCTTCTCTCAAGGAAGCATTCTCTTGTTCCAATAGAGATATTTTTTCAGTGGCGTTTTGCATCTGTACTTTCGTGGAAGCCTTTAAATCATTCAATTCATTTGTTAACTCATTAACTAACTTTTTGATTTTCGAATCTTCTTGTCCGTTTCTACTAATGGACGAAGATGGAACTTCCGAGTTTCTTTCTAAAACCGGAGTAGCATTGTTGCTTTGTCTTAAATCCTCGTTAGAGCTTATATAGTTATAGTCCTTTCCTAATACTTTCGGACGATTTCCATTAGATTCTAAGGTCGAATTATTACCTAATGCACCACGAGACCTAAGTTGAGACATTGGTGGAATTTCATCATCAGATGGTACGAAATCTTTTTGATCGTCAACAGAAATGTCTCTTTCTGAAATATTCCCAGATGGAACATCCACATCCACAAACGTATCTCCCGACAGAGTGTCATTTTGCTTGGATTGAATTTCGGAATCTGTAACAATTTTAGGTGTTCTCTCTGGTGAGACATTTGGGGTTTTGAAATCATCAGGCCCAGCTGAGTAACTTCTTGCATGACGTAACAGGTTGTTTCTCGAATCATCCCCGGCGGCAGGAGTAATAGGAGCAGCAGAAGCAGCCATCTTTTTGGTAGGAGACTTAGCTGCGGCCTTAGAAGTTGCATTTGAGGATAAGAAATGCTCGACAATATCTAAGTCTAATTCATAAATCATGGTTCCATATTCTTCACCATTGTACAATTCATAAGTTTCAAAATCATTTGGATCAGAATTGGTATAATCATTTTTGTCACCACCCATAATTAATAATTTGTTAAACTTTGGTAAATATGTCATTGAATGACCACATCTTGGACCAGGACCATTCTTTTCGCCCAGTTCAATCAATTTCGACCAGACTAAAGTATGCAAGTCCAATACATACAAAGAATTATAGATTATACCACTGAAATCGTTACCACCGTAAACAAATAATTTGTCATTAACAATACAACTTGCATGTTCATTGACGGGAGGCGGAACATTACCTGTGGTAGTAACTTGAATCCACTTGCTGATTAATGCGTCAAAACACCACAAATCATTTGAGATCTTTTCATTATTATAGACCCCACCAAAAACATAGATCTTGTTTTTATAAACTGACAATGAATGATTAGTCAAAGGAGGTGGTTTAAAGTTGTTTAAAGGTTCAATCAATTCCCATCGAGCCTTTGGACTCTTGAAAGTGTTCAATTCGAAGAAATACAAGTC